>NC_056741.1:1954144413-1954228527 GCF_019279795.1 Protopterus annectens
GTGTGTGGACTGATTATGGCTGGTAGAATATGATGGATTCACATGTCTTTACAAGACAGAATGGATTTCAGTGAGCAGTATGACAGTATTAAACAAAAAATGTCATTGAGATTATTTCTCATTGTTGACATGGGGCACAAGTGGGTAGTGCACATACTGTATCCAAAAGGACTAAGTGTATCTAGCCTCTGTAATGAGCATTTATTTTTTTATCCATAATTTACTTGTTTTCTCTGCAGAGATAAACCAGCAAGTAAACAGATATTTAAATAAAATAAATGCAAACTTATAAATGGGTAGTAAGCACATCAAGGATTGTTATGTAGCTATACATCTAAATGGAGGCCTTATTATTAAAGTGCAAGAGTAGACTGTGTCACATATTATGGATTTGAACAGAGGGTAGAAAGCATTCAGTGATTGCATGGGAAATGAATTACTGACCTGAACTTAATGCTGCTTTTTAAAATGTAAAGTAGTTTGAAGACAGAAGAAAATAGGATTAAAGGATAAGGATTAAAATATAAGATAACCTCTTTGTCATGTTGGCTAGATGAATGAAAAAAATATGCAGCTCTTTGTTTAGAATTATTGATAACAATCAAGTGCACACACACACACACACACACACACACACACACACACACACACACACACACACACACACACACACACACACACACACACACACACACACACACACACACACACACACACTTGCTGTAAGTGAAATGCACAGTTATTCTGTATTCAGGACTGACCCATCCTGATGTGGTTTCATTTCAGTATAATTCTATCCCAAACATCTGTTTTCCCATCACAACCATGGTCTAAGAATCTGCAGCTTATTGTAGGGAACAGCTGCTCCTCAATCACAGCACAGCATGCACTGGTTGAGAGCACCCAGCAGTAGCAAACCCTGCTGAGAAGGTTCGCAGTAAAAACTTCTGCTTGCCGAAACAACAATATAATGCAACAACTAATAAACCATTGCAAATGCCTTGAATAAACTGCTTTGTTACTTTTCCATGTACCTTAACTTTATACGAGTTTCATGCTCCTCTGATGCAGTACCTTACCAAATGTTTTTCAACTCTTTCTGCTTTTGAAGAACAAATCTGATTTTCTTCATATTTTTGCCTTGTCATGTTAAAGCACTGAGGATTACAGTCAGTTAATAATGCCAGACATTAGAGTTCAATGCTTTTTAATGTCCTGAATATGCATGTTTATACAGAAGCTGTTCTTCTATTAATTATTTAAAAAATGCCCCCAATTCTTGGCCTTTATGTCCACCCATGCTATTTTTGGCTTTGTTCAGAATTCTTGAGCATATAAGTTGAGAGGTATGCCTTATTATGTAAAAGGCATGCTACTATTGTTTTTTTAGTCAGAGAACATAAAGTTAAAAGGTTGTAAAAGATATTCCTAGAATGTTGTCATGTGCCCCAGGTGTGTCTGAATCCAACCTCCTTTCACTTGTATGATTATGTACTTAATTCCACTCTCATTTAATCCCACCCTTATCTTTCAACATGGCCACTCAGATATCTGCAAACATTAAATGTGATAAAAGTATTAGAATGGGACTAGAATGGATCACAGTAAGTACAAGCACACAAAATAAAAAGGAAAATAGCTAGATAACATCATGTGATGTTTCAGAAAATATAGTTTTACATAAGCTCACAATTTCACTGGGGATATAGTGAGTCATTAATACCTAAACCTTCAATGGTTAAATAAACTAATAAACTTAGGCCTGCATTGGCCAATATAAAGTTAGCCTAATAGACATCACTGGAGAATATAGAATTGCAGAAAGCCATTTATCTGATGCCAGTTTAAATATTATTATACCATGACCCCCCCAAAACGTGCACGCTGATTGGCCAGCATGCCCGTTGTAAATTGAGTTATACTAATGGAAAAAGGTCCGGTTGCCCGGACTTTTTTCCATTAGTATAACTCATTTTTTTAAAACACTGTCTCGCTATGTTAAATGGGTTTAACATAGCGAGACAGCTTTAAAATAAGCAACGGAGATCTCCGTTGCTTATTTTAAAGCTGTCTCGCCATGTTAAACCCATTTAACATAGCGAGACAGTGTTTTAAAAAGCAATGGAGAAAGCAAGATCTCCGTTGCTTTTTTTTAGTGTCTCGCTATGTTAAATGAGTTTAACATAGCGAGACAGTTTTAAAATAAGCAACGGAGATGTCCGTTGCTTATTTTAAAACTGTCTCGCTATGTTAAACTCATTTAACATAGCGAGACACTAAAAAGCAATGGAGATCTTGCTTTCTCCGTTGCTTTTGCTCACAACTCTGATGTACTGCGCAGGCGCAGTACATCAGAACTGCCACGGATGCCAGACATCTGCGGAAGGGCAGTAAACAGGCATTATACTATGCCATTATTTAAGAAAAGTAACAGTTTCTTTTCTTAAATAATGTCATGGTATAATAGCAATAACCCACTTCTGGGTGTGGGTAATGCTAAATTTACCCACAGTTGGCTTTGTTTGGTCCCTCGGTCTTCGCCCTCGGGACCAAACCACGCCAACCGTGGGTAAATTTAGCATTACCCACACCCAGGCGTGGGTTATTGCTATAATAAAGCATTTGCCAATCTTACATATCTAGGTATTGAATTCAACATCCTTCCTGCCCTAATATAAAAAAAAGATCTATTTAACTTCAAACTGGTAATAGGAATTTTTACCTCTAAATGTTTATTCTTTGTACCAATACCATGATCAATAAAGTCAATATGCAATGTGACAGCCAATAATTTGTCCTTAAGGCATCTATACATAGTAATAATATCACCTCTTAGAAACTAGTAAGCCAAAGATTACAAAGACAAATATGCTAATCTTACTTTATAAGATAAATTATGACAGCCAACTATTTGTCTGGTAAAGGTTTTCTGAATCTGTTCCAACTTATTCAGTTGCAAAACATTTAATGCACATAAAGCACCCCCAATGCTCAATAACAGGTTGCATACTTGTTAAGTAGATATTTAGTAACATCTGACTATATTTGAAAAACATCCAAAGGCATTCCTCGTGAGACCATGACATTTCGTAATGATGCTCGTCACATTAACTTCAAAGTTAAAATTTGTATCTGCCATGATATTTACAGTAGATATCTTATTACCTCAGCAGAAACACAAATATGATTGTCTAGAGTATGAGGGTATTGATTTTTATTATGCCCAGAATGTAAAATGGTATATTTTCCATTGTTAAATTGCATACCTTTGGTTGCTATTTATTCATACAGGTTAACAAAGTAAGACTGCAACAATGACAGTCACTAGTTTTAGTTACCCTCCCATCCTATCATAATGTTGTCAGTAAACTTACTTAATCATACAGAGTTTAATTTTGGATATTCTGACATCACTAGACCAAATAACTGTAGCCCCAAGAATGAACCTTGAGGCACTCCCCTGGACATCGATCTATACTTGGAGTAGGAATTTTTATTTCTCACTCTGTAAGTTCTACCCAGTAGCCATTTGGATACTCATTTAGCTACAAAGCCAGATTTGCTGGTTCTCAATAAAGTCCTTATAACTGTTTCATAGGGGATGGCATCAAACGTCTTAGCCAAATCCAAAAACACAATATCAGCAGTTAGCAAGTTATCTAATGAGCTAAAAATATGCTCATAAAAACTTATCAGATTAGTGACACGTGATCTCCCTGAAAGAAATCCATGTTGATATATATCAGAGCTAACTTCCAAAACTTGATTACAGGAAAGCCACAGTGTTCTCTCAAAGCATTTGCTCAGTCTGCAAGTCAAACTAATGGGGTGACAATTCTCTACCAAATATTTTGGTTTACTTTTCAAAATGGGAATTATTATAGCTTCCTTCCACAGTTCAAGAACAATGTTTCCTTGAATGATTTTTGGAAAAATAAGTTAATCATGGAATTATTTTTTCAGATATTCTTTTAAATAAATATCCATTAAGACCATCAAATTCCGATGTTGAATTTTGATTTATTTCAGATAAGGCTTGATTTACCATTTCCCTATTCATACTGGGACAAGTGCCTCTAACTAGTATAGGTAAATAACTTTCCAGGATCCCATGGGAGTAATTGCTAAACAAACCATCAGCAGACAAGTTCAGTAATACATTTGAGTCAATGATCATGACCCATCTTTCAACACTATACTGGAATAATCATCTAGACTATACTGTCTTAAGAATTTAAATAAGCCTTTGTTGTTATCCTTCAGATTAGCTGTTTAATATACCTCAAATTTTAGATCTTACTTTTTTAATAGTCATGAGGTACATTTTTCTGAATTTTTTGCAATTGTCAACTGAAGGAGAATGTTTATATCTTCTTCTCACACTTACCTTTTTCCTTCTTTGTTTAGATAACTTCCTACTCCACCAGGAATACTATTACCCTTACAGAATGTTTTCAATCCAATTGAGACATGATAGTCTATCAAATTATTAACAAAATTGTAAAAGACATCCCAGTTCTCACTTATATTTTTATTTTCAAAACTGGCATACTAGTCCTAAGTTTTAATAGCCTCTTTAATCGACTCAAAATGTGATTGATAAAAGTGTTTCCACTATTTCATAATGCTTAACCAACTTAAGACATCTGAGGACAACCTTAAAGCTTACACTTAAGCGATCATTCCTTCCCAACTCAGGAACTATGTTACAACCATCCATATTTAATTTCTTAGAGATCAAGATAGCATCCAATAAGTTAGTTCTTCTAGTTGCCTCATTCACTATTTGAGTATAACCATTTGTCAAACTTTCAGTTATCAGATAGTTTAATGCCTTTGATGTACCAGGAGCTATTCAGTCTGCATTAGGAATATTTTGGTCCCCAGCAATTAAATCCACCTCATCCAGATAACCTTCCTAATAAGATTTAAAAGTTGCTTATCTATGTTTTTGAAGTACTAGGAGACCAGTAAAATAATACTATAGCCATTTTATTTTCACTGACATCAATACTCACTGTGAGAATACTCACTATGAGGGATAGATTCCTGTCCCAGAGACTTCCCATACTCTGGAACAGGCTACCCATCTATGTCAAGCAAAGTTCTTCATTAGCACTCTTCAAGAAAAATCTTGATGAGTGGATGGGAAATAGGAAATACACCCCGGGGATCACTTCTGTGTTTCTGCTCAACAGTGGCACAGGAAAATAACTTTCTTGGGTGGCATAAGCCAGGGAACCTTGTTGGCTAGGCTTATGTAGGCCCTTGGGCCGATAGCCTAGTACCTACCTATGAAACTATGAAGAAGTTCAGAGACCATGTCATTAAATTTTGTGGCAGAATCATAATTACTGGTTACATAAATAGACACCCCACCTCCTCTCCTATTCAGAAATTTTAATGGCCCATGATAATGGCTAGCTATGAATAAGAATAAATAAATGAATGGGGAGTAAGAGGCTGAAGCCCCCACATAAACACATATTGCCTTCAACTTTGAAAATATTATTAAATACATAGATAATGGTTTTGATGGAAGAAGCAAGTAGGTAACCTAAGGCACATTTGTGTCCAGCATGTATAATTAAGAATTCAGTCATTCCCAGAAAAGTTAAGGACACTTGCTAAATGCTTTCCTTGAAACATTGCTGCTGTGCAGTTCTCATTTCCAGGAAATATTAAGGGGGGGGCTACACAAATAAAAATAGAAGACCACATAATCAGTGAAGCATTTTTGTAATTCACTAATATGCAGCTAAGATGGACATTACCCTACGAACAGTGTCCTTTCAAAAGGAAGCCATCATGAATGATGTAATGTCAGCAGAAAGGGTTTTTTGAAAAAACAATGGCTACAGTGAAAGAGGCTGGGGCACATACTGAGATTTTAAAACTCTTCTACTCAGGTGGTAAATGGTTTCAGCTATACACAACTATTTCTGCCACCCCACTCACATCTACAGAGGAAAGATTTCCTTTCTCAGAAAAACTGTTCACAATTGTATTAAAAAAGTGGGTAGCAGAAAATGGCAACAGTTTGCAGAATGGATTTCAGGATCTTTCTTTTCTTAGGAATGCTTTCCCTACTACCAAACCTAACAGACCTGGCACAGCTGTAAAGTGGAGCCATAGAAATTATTCCAGATGAGAAATGAAGAGGATTTCTTTCTATTCATTTTTGTTCCTGGTCCTGATGGTCATTGGAAACCCAGCCTGGTCCTATCCATACTAAAAGTGTTAAAAGTAAGCAAATTCAAACTGTTAATATTGAGGGCATACCTTGTTCTTCTATATAAGATGCACTCTGGTGACTAAGTATTTCAAGAATACCTGCATTTTCTTAGCCACAAGGATCACAGTTAATTCCTGTGTCTCAGGACTGTGTAGCTAGATAGAGCGCTGACTATGACCTAGGTGATGTCTCTTCGATTAGCGGTTCAAATGCCTATGGGAGCTAGAGTAGAGGAGGAAAGAAGTGATGTGGCTTTGCAGGCTTCCCTGTCTTCTACATGTGGGTGTGAAAAGGCATGCTTTGATAGAGACCCAGATATCCCACAGGAGCACTGGCTTTGGGGTTGGAGTGGGGGTCAGGACTATCCTGAGGAATTCAGTAACTCACTGGAGTGAGACTCATTAGCTGATGCCTGTTGTAAGCAATAAGCACAGTCTTTTTAAAATTTATTTGATGATCAAAGCTCTTGCAATTAAACTCGGGCAACATACATCACAAAAAATTGTTGCTGGTTTAAAAATAAAAGATGAAACTGGTTTTAGTAGAGATTCTGGTAAGTGGACATGCACAGGGGATTAGGGCTGCAGAAAAAGGAATTCCTGATGACTGCCTAAATAATCTTTTCTTTTTTTTTTGTACCAGTGTATGGAGAACAAATGTTCTAGGTGACCATGAAAAGGTCTGATTTTCAGGATGCAGCAGAAAGGAGGGATGGAGGGAGGGGTAACAAGTCAAATGGTACTATATGGACATAAGTCTCTCACATAAATGCTACATTATAATAAGCTTAGTTCATTAGGTATTATCTAGAAGGTTTTTGGCTTCAGAATGCAAAAAGATGATTACATGTAGAGTTGTATGTGGTTATTACAGACTTGTACCTGAAACTATATACACACATGTGTGTGTGCGTTTCTGTGTGAATGTGTTTGTGTGTGTGTGTTTATACAGATGCAGATTTACACTTTTTTTTATTTATTATATTAGCTGATAATTGGGTTCAGGACTATTTTCAGTGGAAGCCTGGGACAGCTGTTACATGTTGAGGATTCATGTACAGAAAACTGCCTTAGTACAACAGCACACACACACACACACACACACACACACACACACACACACCTATAAATATAGATAGATATAGATATAGAGAAATATAGATAGATAGATAGATAGACAGACAGACAGACAGATAGATAGATAGATATAGATATTGCAACACACATTACATACAGCACCAGAGTAACAGTGACCTTGAAGTCTCTGCGTATACACACTTCTCCATACATAGCTGGGTCTACTTTATAACAGCGAATGATCAAAAGATTGAACGCTGTTATATTGACCCCAAAACATCGAAAACTAAAAAGAGCGAACAACCAGAACAGCGATTTCTTTCCCAGGGAAAGAAATCGCAGGGCCGGCTGTCTGGGTTGTGCAGTTTCCTCCACTGTAGGGCAATCTTGGAGTTGGTATATTTAAGTAGGGGGTGTGGGGGTCAAAGCCCCCCACTTAAAATAGTGTTTAGTGTGGGTTTTTTTTTTTTTGGGAACAGCTGATTTTTTCCCTGGGAAAAAAAAATCACTGTTCTGGTTGTTTGCTCTTTTTAGATTTCGATGTTTTGGGGTTGATATAACAGCGTTAGATCTTTTGATCGTTCACTGTTATAATATAGACCCACATAGCTCAGGGTTTGTAGGTGTAACCTATAATCACATTCCAATTTAGACAAATTTCGCCCACTTTTGTATTTCCAAGAGTTCTTCCAACACAGGCCTTGGTTGATGAGACAGAACCCAGGATTTATGGGATCAACATTGCTTTACAGTTCAGATTTGGCCTTAATAGCCTTCATTGTGCTTGCCAACCACATGTTTTGCGTACTTTAATGGTACTTGTAGAAGCCTTTCTCCATCCTGCCCTACCACTTGCAGCCTATTTATTGAGTTTTGTTTGAACTCTGCCTTCCAGATCCATTTTCTGCCAAACAGCAGTGACCCTCTTTTATCATAAACCTACTGTTCCTACTTCATAGGCATGCTTCAAGTGCAACCTCCTCCCTGTGTAAGTCTGCGCATTAAACAGAATTTCTCCTTCTCATTACATTATCTCTGCTTGATGTCTGGAGACACTAATCCTATACAGTCTTCATTTTAAATACATCTAGTATTCGGTTTACCTTCCATTCCTGACATCCCATCATCCTTTCCCCATCTGTTTCTTCTTCTCTTGAATGCATCTGTGGATTGTGTAATACCATTTACTATTAGTCCTGTGCAGTGCTGGGTATTTTTCCTGAGGATTCTAACATAATTAAAGAAAGCTTTATGGTTGTCTATTGCCCGAGAGGCTGTTTTCACCTCATATCTAGTTTTATTCGATTTGATCAGGGACTGGAGTTCCTTGTTAAGATTAGCAAAATTGTTTTTGACATCTTGATAGTTACATTTATTATTGCATTAAATGACATTTTTTCCATTTATTGTAAAGCCTGTTGATATTTGGGTTCTGCCATATGGGTATTTGGCCTAATGCACAGTGATTCCATACTAGACAGGTAGGAGGTATGGACCAAGGGAGGGGGGCCTTGGAGGGGATCCTGTATTAGCTAGGATGTGATAAGGGATTCTAGTAAAGGTAAGTTGGACTTAATGGATATCCAAGTTATTAACCTCTTTAATGAGTCTGGATTTGATATTTTGGTTTATTAATATAGAGACACTGGCACCTAAAGTGCCTTTGTTTTCTGCAGTGGACCTTACTGTGTGTGATAGGTGTTGAAACCCTGCACTGAAGAGGTGCTGTCAATGGCCTTTAACCAGGTCTCCATGAAGCTGCATATATTGATGCATTCCATGGTAAGCAGTGTCTGTAGGGACTGAGGTGTTTTGTTGAGTCTCCTAGCACTGAACACCAATACCTTTGTTATTCAGATTTTGTTTTCGTAAGTCAGAAGCTTTTGAAGACTGACATTGACAACACTATGGGGAGTAAAAGGCATTTTAGGCAATATATGAAAGCCTTTTGGAGGTAAAAGTAGGCTATCCTTGGAAAAGCAATAAAGACTACCTACCATCTCTTCCCAGGCTGACCCCCCCCCCCCCGAATGACACCAAAAGCAAAGCCAGTTGTTGAAGCCAATGTGCTTTTGTTAACATTGAGGCATCATTCACAGTTATCTCCTGTAGATATTTTTTTTCAAAGGAACAGTTGTGTCATCTATATATAATGTTTCTAATACCTTAAACAAGATTGTTTCTTATAAAATATAATAAATATTTTGTCTCCTGTGCATTCAGCCAAATCTTCTTGCAACTCTCAAGCATTTCTATCAGTTATTTTCATAGACATGGATGTATTAACAGCATGTTCCATGGTCAGATTCAGCAGTTTATTTTGCATTGTTTCACAGGGAATTACACATACAAGTGTCTTTGTCAATTTGTCTTCTAGTCTTTGAAAAAAGCAGATAGCCTTTAGCTAAATTATTCACTTTTGTCGTGTTTTCTGAAACACTTTATTCCTTTGGATGCTTTGGACTCATTTATTTATTTAAATCTATTTATGTATTTAGTTAGTCAGTCCAACTGGCCCACAGAATAGCCATTTTTGGTGGAAACTAAGACATTTAGCAGAATAAATACTTATGATTTTGTAAAATGGTTATAGTTGGGTTTAATTGCGCCACCATTAAATTAAACAGTAATGGCATTTTTAAACATTTGATTTATCGCTGACTTTGCTTTATAATGATGTGGTCTCAATATCTGTAAAAGAATCTACTTCATGACCAACTACTTTGTAACTGTGTTCAGTTTTGCATGCTAGTACATTTAAATGCTTAGGCTTTATTTGTCATACCCAAATCAATGCATAAGTATCTTCAAGACATAATGGATCTATGGATGGGAGACAGAAAATGTATCTATTAATGGACAGAGCAACTCATAAATGCTTTATCCCATGCATGGGTTCCCTCAAATTATCTATGGTATTATCCCAGTCAAATGTGTCATTACATTATACTAAACATGTACTTCTGTATTGTGTTATATATTTTAAAGGTTTTAGTATTTATGTGAGATATGTGTTATATTAATATTGTGACATTCATTAGAAATTGTTAATACTATTATCATAAAGTTGTGGCACAATGTCAATTTCAGGAGCATCTGATGCAAAAAAAAAAAAAACGTACTATGAAGTATCCAATTAAAATTAAGTGACATATTTTTAATACGTCTGTAACTGGTATATCTGAGATAATGTAAGCCCAGCCTGTTAAAATATGTTATAAAAGGACAAAGGTTCAGACAATTAGTTGAGCTTTCTTTCAAATGGATAGGTAAACACATGCAGGTGAGTTCTATGTATTGGAATTCTACTTTCCTTTAACAAAAAGAATTTTAAAGGCTAGTTAAATTGAAGTAACATGACATGCATTTTCTGTGAAATAAAAATGTTATCGGCTTTCATCTTCATATGCCATAGTACTGTTTCATTTTATGTTTCCACAACACTTTGAAGTTAGCTGTAGTACCATGCTGAAAGGGGCATTTTATTCAGTAGTCGGTCTAATAAGGGATGGGCATAGTGAGAGAATGACTTCTTTACATCTGTAGAAATTTCCCCTGAATATTAGTTAAGTCACACAGAAGGATTTCCAAACTATGGTAAACACATAGAGTCTGGGTTATCCACAAATGTGTCAAGGTCTCTGATGACAGCATCAGTCTGTAGAGGAGTATTGTTAATATGATAAGGAATGGCCATGGGTTGATAGATAAACAGTATTATACTTCATTTTTTTAACATTTTTAGACTTTCCAAATGCCAGCTGTGGGCATATTCCAGACCTTGCTGGAGTAGTTTCGTATTAATGGGGGATTGAATAATACTGCATAACCTGCAGTCCTTAGCAAAGTTAGATATATACACTTCAGTGTACTGGAAGGATTAGCAGCAATGTACATGCCAGTGTGGAAAGACCCTAGCACTAAACCCTGTGGGCCAACATTACTTACAATTTTACATTCTAAGATAGTATTATTTTTGGCAATACTTCATCCAGTCAGTCTTCCTGCCAGTGCCTTTGCCAAAATTTTGATATTTATATTAAACAAATTGTTAAACCCGTACTTTCCCACTTTCCCACTTTCTCCTTCTCTTTAGATATCACAAACTAGGAAAGAATACCACCAGGATGAAAGGAGGCAGCGGACCACTTTGTAGAAAATCCATTTATTTTGCACTTTCATCCTTAGTAAAAGAACTTCATCAGAATACTGAAAACACACATAGCTCCATCTTTTATACCCAGCATGCTGTTCATTAAACAATTGAAAAATGAACATCTTAAAATGCTATATCCCAAACTTTCCACATATATACTCAAACATTCATTTCACAATGGCAAATTATTAAAAACATGAAATACTTATAAAACTAAGGCTGCTTTTAGTTTTAAGACAGGATTAATTGATATATTCTCATTTAAACTAGGGTAGGTAGTGGCATTTGTTCATAATTGCCACTGAAGCTCCTTCTATTCAAGGTAGTCATCTGTGGATCCTCCACCTCTTTACCCCCCCCCCCCCCCATCCACCTGGTCAATAATAATACATTTGAAAAAGTGGTCAGTGAACTTCTGGCTATGCAATGATAGTGCATTGTTCATTTCTTTCTTCACAATGTCATAATTGTGTCGATAAATTCTGCTTTTTGCACAGTTCTTCATTTTTCCAAGATAGAAACAGATCCATTTTTGACATGTTGCTAAGTAAACAATGCTCCTACGATTACAGTTGAATTTCTTTTTAAGTTTGATAGTACCATAATGTTCTAATATTACTTCACTACCTTACAGTATACATTTATACTCCCCTGGATTGTCAAAAGCTTGCATGGCATGCAAGATTGGTGCAGGAGCCCAAGCAGGCAATGTGCCTGCTGTGCGATCCAGAAACAGTCTGCAGGGGCATGCATGAACGTTCCTGCACTAAGCTTCCACAGACAAAGCCCTTGTATGCAAATCACCCCATTTGCAGGAGAAATCCATGCAAGTGAGGTGAATTTGCAATCCAGGAAGCTTGCGACCATCTGTGCAGGACTAGTGCAATCAGCAGAAATGTACTCGGTTAGTAACCGAGTACATGTCTGCAAATTCCAAAATGGAGCTATGACAGCCCCAAATAAAGGCTGCATATCATGTAGTAAGCATGCCAATGGCCAAGTATAAGGCCACTGGCATTGCAAAAGGTATAACAATTAAAAAAATCAACTTTCAATTCCTATTAGCCGATCCTGACAGTTTAAGCGTAGGGCATCGGTGCACAAACGGGATTGGGGGGAAAATAATATAACAAACATAAATTAAGCATTCTAACCAAAATCAGTATTCCACCATGCAAGTCAATGGCAGGCAGAAGACAACATGGCCAGTGAGTAGTGGTTGCTAAGTGGGAGGTCCAGTGTGAGACATGTAACTATGCATTATCAGGCAATCCTATGCAAATGAGGGGAAGGATAGTGAATCCCAGTTTTCCCCCGGATGCGAGGCAGGTCCCAACAGTGTAAGAGTACGAATAGCTGGGTGCAAGCGTAGGAGGTAGGTGACATCATGGGGGAGTGTGTCAAGCATACGGTTAGCGGATTGGAGCCCTGTGGCCCGGGATTGCTCCTAGCATAGCACAGCTAAGCTAGGGGGTGTCTAAACCTGCCTAGCAGTCATTACAAAGCCTAAGCGGGTGTGCACGCTGAGCACCGGGTCGTACAGGTAGAAAAAAGAGGTTAAACCAGGAAATAGCAGCAGTGTGCACATATGAGCACTCTGGTTGCGGGGCACCCACACGGGCTGAAACAGGAAGGCAATGGGAAGGGAAAACAGCAGTAGGAAGGTAATCAATGAGTACTAGCTTAGCTGGCAGATGAAATGTATCAGAACCAGTCAATTACACAGGCAGTAGACCTGCCCAGCCCAGAACACTACTATAAACTATGCAAACACCTACCCTTCTGTTTTTTCCCACACTCTACACCACCGGTGTAAACAAGCAGGGAACTTTTAACACTCACAATTGCAAAATGTTAGGGACTGCAATAGCTACCTTATAACTACTTGTGGAAGAGGCTGAGGGAGGTGAGGATGTGAATGCTGCCAAGCAACCCACAGTGAGGAGACGGAGAAGAGTGTACAGATCCAGGCTAACCCACCAAGTGCTACATGAGCTGGAGATAGTGGAGTGCTATAGGGTGGACAGGGTCCTCTTACAACAAATTGTCGAGCTGTGCCAGCCACACCTCCCACACAGAACTAACAGATGGGAACCCATCCCAGTGGATACAAAAGTATGTGTAGGTCTAAGAATACTAGCTACAGGTACCTTCCACAGGCCAACTGGTGATATGATGGAGATCTCACAGGCATCAGCATCCAGGGTACTCCACCAGTTCCTGGATGCCATGTCAGCACATGTCGGTGAGCACATTTACTTCCCCAACACCCGTGAGGCATTGGCCAGCAATATGCAACTGTTTCACCAAATAGCAGAATACCCTGAGGTAGTGGGTGCTATAGACTGCATGCACATATGCATCAAAGCACCACCCGGTGAGGGGGGTAGGGTCTACATCAACTGCAAGGGCTTCCCCTCCATCAACTGCCAGGTCATGTGTGATGCTCAGGGCATAATAATGAACGTGTGTGCTGGCTGCCCTGGAAGCTATCACGATTCCCACATCTGGCATCTGATGCAGCTGTACCAGAGATTTGCCAGTGGGGAAATCCCACACGGTCACCTAGTGGGGAATGCTGGATAAGCACTGGAGCTGTGACTAATGACACCCAGCAAACATGCACACACACACGAACAAGAACTCCATAATGAGGCACACATGCAAACAAGAATCATAATAGAGCATGTGTTTGGGATGCTCAAGTCACGTTTCCAGTGCCTGGACACATCCTGTGGAGCCTTGCAGTACTCGCCAGCTACATGTACCCAGAATGTCCTTGGATGTGCCATGCTACACAATATGATCCTGTGGAAACATCTGCAGCAGGAACAGCATGGAGTAGGGCCATACAGCCCTCCACCATTGCCAAGGCCTGCACGGGCACAGAGTGACTCAGAGGAGGAACAACCTGAGCCTGCCCCAGTAGGCAGAAGGAGGCATGCCCAGTATGCCCTGGCCTTGGCAAAGAGGCAATGCATAGCACATACACTGACACGGGAGAACCCAGGGAATAACACTTCTCTCTGATTCTCACATACAGTAAATGGGATGCCAAACAATACACTACCTGTGCCTAACCATGTATAGGGAGTGTACTATGTGCATCCGACATAGGCAGCCCTGCAGCACCACCCTCATTACTCTGAGACACCCACAAGGTAAGTGACTCAAGCATACCAGTCGGGGGGGTTCACATGCCCAACAACAGTCACCGCCAGCAGGACAGGTGTAGACAAACACAAACAAAGGCTGTGCTATGGCCTCTGAATGAGGCCTATGGGCAACCCCCCCCAGGCCTGTACAGACTGACTACAGCAGGCCAGACAGTGGGATGTCAGTTGTGAAGGCTAGGAAGTCAGACACGAAAATGTAGGTAATTATAAGCTAAGTTCTGTAGTACACTTGTATGCCTCTAGCCAGTGCGATAGTTAAGATCACAAACTGAAATGGAGTACCCGACATACCAGTAGAGTCCTAGCAGATGTGTACAAGTGTCAGGTGTGCCCTCCATCCTACGTAGACATAAAGTAACAGTCAGGTGTTCCCCCCCAATCCTGTGTAGAAATTTAGAAATAGTCAGGTGTGCCCCCCCGCTATGCAGAAATGTAGTAACAGTCAATGCCAACTGATCGATGGATATTCTGCTGAAACAGCATGCAACCTGTCTGAGTACAACACAAATGTCAGCACTGCAGTACAAACTACCTGGAGTTGACTCACACATGCAATACAGATGGCCATACTGGGCATGCTCATACACTTAAACACATGAAGACCATGTCTGTAAACAGCAGTGGACCAGACATATCTGGCAGTTGTAGTTGTTAGTGCAGACACTCATCAGTATGCACCATTCATGCCTTGCACACACAGTGGATAGGAATACAGACATATATGTAAGGACAACACACTATGATTAGCCAAAGGTAGATGGACATAGATGTGTGGAAGAGGGTGACTGTGATAGGGAACCATCCAGGCCTGTCCCACCCAGCACACAGCCAAAGGGCCCCAGACACATGAGGTGCAGATGTTACTCACTGCAGATACTAGCCACCAGTATCTGTCAGCTGTACAGACTATGTGGTGCATGTGCCAGCTGTGCAACATGACTGTACAAGAAAGTAGCCATCTAGCAACTACATACACTTACCTGTGAAATATGACCCTGTGTGTGCCCGCATGTGGCATATCAACCCCTAGATGAATGGGTAATGGCCCATGCACACACACTGTCCTCCCCATAGCCCTACTATGATAAGCCTCCTGAGGTCATCCAATGTGAAATACACCTTTGGGAGAGATGTGGCCTAATAATCTCCATGGCATGTCCTGTAACTGCACACTGCTGTAGTGTGATAAGCTAGTTAGGTAGGAGTTTGAATCCCGGGCCTGCCAACTGTGTGTGTTTTTGTGCGTGTCTGTCTGACTGTGTAGAGAGCAATGCCTTTTAGGGTAGTCACTGTGGTGGTGGTGCTGCGGTAGCATTGTCTCTTCACAGTAAGATGTTGTCCTGTTCAATTCTCAGCTAGAGCATCTTCTGTGTGGAGACATGCGTGAATGGGCATACCTTTGTTGAAGGTTGTGCATCAGAGCTGGCAACCTGGTACGTAAAAATCTACTGCCAATCATTAGCAGACCAGAGTTCCGCTGTGGCAACCCCTAACCAGGAAAAGCCGAAAGACACAACAACACTCCCAATAATTTTCATGCACAACTTCAGCACAGCTGCTGTCATCCACCTAGAGATACACCTCTGTGAAGACTGTAGCCCAGTAATCACTATAGTGTGTTCTGTAGCTGCGAACTGCTGCCATGTGATAAACTAGTTAGGTAGGGTTTCCATTCCCAGACATAGCATGTTTGTGTGTGTGTCTGTCTATCTGTGTACAGACCAATGCCTTTTTAGGCCAGCCACGCTCCCCACAATCCAAATGCTTAACCTTTGCAAGGCAGCTGATGTCATCCACCTTGTAATACACCTCTGGAAAGGTGCAGCCCAGTAATCTCTGTAGTGCATCTTGTAATTGCATACCACTGTAGTATGATAAACTAGTTAGGTAGTAGTTCTATTCCCAGACATAGCAACTGTGTTTTGGTGTGTGTCCATTCACAGACACTGCAACCCCCAATGGTCTGCTTTGACAAGTGTGCCAATGTCATCAACTGTGTAGTACACCTTTGAAGAAATGATAGGCTGTTAATCTCCATGGCACATGGCATAACTGTGTACTGCTGTAGTATGATAAACCAGTTTAATAGGAGTTCTAACCCCAGCCCTTGCAACTGTGTGTGCGTGTTTTTGTCATACTCTGTCCGTGTAGAAAGCAATGTTTTGTAGGGTAGGCACACCCCCTGCAATTTAAATGCTCTACCTTGGAAGGGCAGCTGATGACATCAACCTAGTAATACACCTCTTGGAAGGTTGTAGTCCAGTAATGTCTGCAGCGCATGCCATAACTGCGTACTGCTGAAGTATGAGTCAGAACTTTGGTAGGGTTCTATACCCACCCATGGCAGTTTTGGATGTTTTGTGAGTGTTCCACTGTCTGTGTAGGGAGCAATGCATTTTAGGCTAGTCACACTCAATACATGTCAAGTACCCTACATTTGCAATCCTGCTGATGTCAGCCAATATCATATACACCTTTGGAGAAGGAGTACTGCAGTAATCACCATGGCATATACTATAACTGCGTAGTGCTGTAGTGTACTAAAGTAGTTAGTTAGGGGTTCTACTCCCAGGCATGATAGGTGCGTGTGCGTGTGAGTATGTACCTCTTATCCTGTGGTGAAAAGGGTGTGTGTGTTTGTGTGTGTGTGTGTGTGTGTGTGTGTGTGTGTGTGTGTGTGTGTGACACCTGGGCCAAATTTGTTGTGGGTTTTGCAATTTTCTTATATGGTGGCCCTAGTACATATCACAATGTCCACTGTACACGGAAAACAGCTGTGAAATAGCCGAGAGGCTGGGGTGCATATCCATACCCATACACGTGACATCAAGGCTAGGCAATCACAGTTAGAAACCCCAGTATTACCTAGAGCACACTCACAACTCATGTCTCATACACACACACATGGCGAGGCAACAGCCATGATGTGTGTAGTACACTGTATATTGGCAACTGATAGTAACTATGGTGTGAATGCAGTGGCCTACAGAGACCATGGCACCCTGTCCATCAGTACAATAGGCACATAATTGCAGACAGTGCACCTTCATTATGTTTCCCACTGGATGCCTGCAACAAGAGTGGTTCCATCACATGTGATCCACAAAGGACATACCATGCCTTACACACATGCCCTGTATGGACAGATGCCACTGACACCAGGGAATACCTGTAGCATGCTATCAATATAGGTGCAGGGTTAGCCTGCTGTCCATTACCTGGCCCCACCACATGAGGATGGGACTGTCACATCTGATGATAACATTCCATGTACACAACATGGGCCAACCAGGTACACTTCCACATGCCACTGTACCTGAATGTGGAATGTGTGCAAATCCCAAACACCATTCATGTTATGGTGTATAGAACACATACATGACAAGCATTGCACAGCACTGGCCATGCACAATCGCAACCTGGGAGACTGGATGGTGAATACTATACCCACCTGTGTGGTCCATTCAGGACACTACACTCCTTAGCCATAATGCAGACCATTCTCATGTGGCCTGATGCCAAGGTATACCCCTCACCCAGCCTTGTGCAGCCATCTGGCACCATCAACCACTACAAACCTGTGAAGCAATGCACACATGCACGCTGGTACTCGCACCCTTCATCTGTGTGTGTGGTTTATGATGTTTCTGACCACATTCACACCCAGTACCATCCCCATTGGCATACTGAAGCAAGCTCTCCAATGTCAGACACCATCACATACCCTTTGACCATAGAACCCTTTGGGCCAATGGATACCTATGCATTACCATATTGTGGCAAGGTAAGTGGTTAGGAAGTATATGCATTACCCTGCCAAGTGTGGCAATGTGTATGAGTCCTTTACAGAGTGTGGTTGTGTTGGCGCTGACACCTGTTCATGTGGACAGGCCCATGTGCTACACCTACTGTATTGCAACAATGTTGCAGATGTCACTCAGCAGCACATATGCATCTAGACAGCTCACCAACATTGCAAGCTATGTGGCACATGCAATAACTGCATACACATGTGACAGCTATGCATAGTCAGGTGTTTGAAACCCCGGACTGGTAGGTGTGTGACACATACATGCTTACATTTTACTCACCCTCACCATCCCTGACATACACTGTCTCTGTCTGTCCCACCCACACCCTCTCTGGTGGATGTGGGATGTACACCTGCTTTGCTAGGCAGCAGCCTGTGTTTTGTAAGTGATGATCATGCTCAGATGATGGTCTCTGCACCAATTGCAGCCCTCCTCTAGCTGAGTGCATGTGGGAACAGCTGTGCTAACATTTCCAAAGTGAATTGCATGGTAACACACACCAATATCTAGGAACATCATTTTGGTGTTGGCCCTTTACATCCACTGTGGGCAGGAAAAAGATCTGTCATTTTGCGAAATGCATCTCAGATGGATTGAGAATTTAACTCTAACAACTTACACTGTGGAAACAGGGCAACACACAGGAGGGGGGTGTGTCTGACCTGACTACAGACTGTAAGTGCTGCTATACTGCATGTGGAGTAATGTTGGTTTAACAGAGTGTCTGTGTGGATATGGCTGTCCTACATGTTGTAATACCTGCCATGTTAATACTAAGTTTATGAGGAATTCGCATCAGCAGACTGGGCAGTTTGTTGTGCCCTTGGTGTCATGTAATACCCACTGAGCACATAGTGAACTGCAGAAGGTAGTGTGAGGATTGCAGTCTGTAGACAGTGAAAGCCCTGACAGGTACTACCTTCATATCCCTCATAGGACACATGTTGCAACAAATCCTGTTGCAACAGTACTTGTATGAGGTTATCACAGCAACATGTCAATATTGGCCCTATGTTTATGCTTCCAGCCACATCTCTACCTCCCATCATATCAGCTTCAACAGACTATACACACAACTCATTAGGTATGGCTTAATTTTTTTTTGTTATTCTTCCTATATGTATTAAAAGTTCTGCTACCTAGCCAGGTTACCCAAAAGCCTTACCCCTTCCTAGCCCTGCATTACTCATTATCTTGCCCTTGCTAACCCATTCCATAACTGTAAAGGGCCCCTTCCTCTCTTGATAAAATAGCCAACTCTGTTCTCAGTCTCTCCATCACCCCTGAATAACTCCTACACTCTTCTCTTTTCCTTCCAGGCCAGCTCTCTCCACTAGTCCTGCCTTATATTCTCACCCTTCTCTGTCACCCTGCTACATCTCTCAAGTACAGCTCTGCTGTACAAGACTGCCTATATACCTCTTAGTCTACTTGCTGCACTCCTCAACTTCTGCCCTTTTGCATCCCCTCTTCTTCACCAACTCAGATAATCTTAACCAACACTCACCCTTACTTCCAGTAAGGTGAATTGCAGTAACCTGCTGCTCACTGATTGTTCTCTCAGACTCTCTCATCCTTCCTGTCTGAACCCGCTCCGTTCACCCTGTGGGCTCATTCCGCTCCCCTACCCTGCCCCCAAATCTCACCTGCCCCTAGCACCCCTACATTTATTCCTCAATCTCTCCTCCGCCTTGTTCCAATTAACTAATTAGCTCTTCTCCCCGCCTTACAACTACACTTAATCCACCCAGTCTAAATTACCCAACTTCTGCCTCTCCTTTCCACTCCTCCTACCCAATCTCCTCAGTCTCCTCTCATACATATCTTCTATCACCTCTCTCTCAATACTCCTACTCCCCAAACATCTTGCTACTTTATCCCTGCCGCCTTCATACAACTTCAGATAAACTACTTCTCTCCATACTTTCATTCCTCACCTCTAACATACTCTTTACTTCAATTGGCACTCCCTTCTCTCCCACTTTGTACAACCATGGTTTTCTCCATCCTCCAATAACTTAAAGTCCCCTGCTTCCTCCTTCTCTTTCTGATTCCTTTATGCTATATCACCTCTTACTCTTCCTTTGCTTATACAATTCCCCCAACAAAAATAACTTCCCCCTGAAACTCCCTTCACCATAACTCTTTCTCTCACTTCCATTCTATCTCTTCTTATCTTATCCCACCCAATCAACTTTATCTGTTCCACTATAAAATACTATCCACTACTGCTACTACATTTACACACAAATTAACCTTATATCCAACTAAACCCTCTATCTCTATACCAAAATGTCTTAGGTCTTTTCTACTCAATAATATATTCTTAGCTAAAGATATCCACCCCAATCCTGGCCCCATTCTCTTTGCCAACAATAATCACCCAACTCCTTCTCCCCCACCTCCAAACATATTAAAAATGTTCACCTTGAACTCCCAAAGTCTCAATAACAAAGTCCACCTCTTCCAGGCCTGGTTAACCCACAACCAACCAGACATCTTAGCCATTTCAGAGACCTGGCTTAAACCCATATCTCTGATTCAAAAATACTTCCCCCTGGATACCACATTATTAGAAATGACCGACCTATAAAAAAAGTGGAGGCTCTGCCATAGTTTACTTTAAATCACTAACTGTAATCCCCCTCCAAATTACAGTTCCTCAATTTGAAAATACTGAACTTACAGCTGGACTACTGAAACTACATAGACACAAAAATATCTGTATTATTGCCCTATATATCTCCCCTGGAAATAATATCCCCATCCTCAAAGACATTCTCCAATGGGCTTCTACTAAAGTTAACTATGAAACATACATCTTAGGTGATGTAAATATCGACTGGAATAAAATTAACTCTCTCTCCCCCTCCCTTGCCATCAACCTTTATAACTTCACTCAAACAATCCAGCATATAACTGGACCCAACAAAACTAATCCCCCAGGTTCCTCTATTGACTGGATCCTAGTCTTCAATCCAAACAAAATCACTAATTCTGGAACAATTCCAGACACCATTAGTGACCACCTTCCAGCCTTCATTCATCACACTACCAACTCTTCCCCTCACCAACATCAATACATCCTAACTCGTAATCTTAGTAACTTCAACATCACAACCTTCTCAAACCTATTCAAACAAATGAATTGGCAAGAACTTAGAACTCTCCCTCTTGATGCTGCTATCAACTACTTCAACTCTGTTTTCCTAGATACACTTAACTCTCTCGCCCCTATCAGAAATAAAAGGGTAAAAATAAATACCGCTCCTTGGTTATCTAAACATACTAAACAAATTATGCATCAAAGGGATAAACTATGGAAGCTGTTCCAAAACAATAAACTGCCCAACACCTTGCTCCAATATAAGCAACTACGTAACCAAGTAAAACAACTAATTACCAAGAACAAAAAAATCCTATTTCTCCAACCTCCAATTTAACAATAACAATAACCCCCAAAAATTCTGGAACTCTATAAACTCTCTCCTTAATCCCGGTTCCAAAAATAATCCCTGTCCTGACCCAAATAAATCTGACCAAGAACTATGCTCAGAATTTAACTCTTTCTTCTTACAAACAATATCTGACCAAACTAAGACCTTCCCTACCAATATTCCTTCTGTTTCCCTTTATTCTCCTTCCAATTCCTCCAATAACCCTCCCCTTAGATTTGAGCCCAAACCTGTCTCTACTAACTTCATAAAAAAAACTTCTATCTAAACTTAAATACACATTACTGTGTATTATTTGTAAATTTCGTTGGAGCTTTTCTCCCCGGGCCTCCACTGAAAATGGACATATATCCAGCTGGACTAGCCCGGTCAACAAATGTAAAATAAAAATAAATAAAATAAATAAATAAATAAATTAAACCCTGCTCTAATGCCCCTGACAATATTCCCTCCTCCTTTCTAAAATGTGCTGGAGATGGGATAGCACTCCCGATCAGCATCATCATTAACAGATCTATTAACAAATCTTACGTCCCCAAATTATGGCGCTCAGCTTATATCCTTCCACTGCACAAAGGAGGCAAAAACACCAACATCTCAAACTTTTGCCCTATTGCTCTACTCTCACCTATCTCTAAAATCTTAGAAAAATGTATCCACTCCCAGCTTATGCTTTTTCTAACCAAGAACCATCTTCTAACACCTACCCAACATGGCTTTCATTCTGGTCATAGCACTACTACTGCTCTGTTATCCTACTTAGAAACTATCAATCAAACCCAAGACTCAGGTCACCTGGTCTCTACTGTCTTGCTTGATCTCTCTAAAGCTTTCGACACTGTTTCTCATAATCATCTTCTCCTTCAACTATTAAACCTGGATCTATCTCCTAATTCTCTATCCTGGTTCTCTAGCTACTTATCTGATAGGTCTCAGGCAGTCAAATGGAAAAACTCCATCTCCTCCTTCCTACCCACCCCAACAGGTATACCACAGGGATCCATCCTGGGACCCATGCTCTTTAATATTTTTATTAATAACTTTCATTCTGCTATCCCCGATGCCAAAATTATTCAATACGCAGACGATTCAACCATAGTCTGCTCTGTCTCAAACATCTCTGAACTGCTTCTCAAAACCCAAGTTGCCTTCTCAACCACTGAAAACTGGATGCACAAAAACCACCTCTCCCTTAATGCTAACAAATCCAAAATTCTCCTCTTCTCCCCTAGAAAATCATATTCCTTCGATAAAGACACTTTCAAAGTCCTTAGCAACTCTAAAGCCACTATTGAAGTTGTTCCCTATGCAAAACTCCTCGGTGTTACAGTTGACAAATTCCTAAAGTTTGACATACACATTCAACAAAATATTAAAAAAAAAAACATCAAAAACTAGACATGCTATACAGGAATAATCACTTTCTGTCTCTCACCACCAGGCACACTCTGGCCACTACCTACCTTTTGCCCTCTTTACTTTATGGAGCCCATCTCTTAACCAACTTGTCATACTCTATCACCTCCAAACTAGAAAGCTGCTATAACAAAATCTCTAAATTTGCCTCCAACTGTAAAAACTCCACCCATCATTGCCTTTCCCTTCAATCCCTAAATTGGCTAGAACTACCAAACTACCTAACCTATCTGCAGCTCACAACACCACACAAACTTATATTTCAGCCATCTAACTGTTCTGCTCTAGCTAATATCCTTCCTTCCTACACCCCTAAGAGATCTCTAAGATCTGAACATCAAAATATGATTGCTATTAACCTAAAAGTCCTGCTGGCCAACTTCTCCTCTCTTTCACTATCGGTAAGGCTTGGAACCCTCTCCCTTCCTCTCTAAGAACAATATCAAACATTGAAAATTTCAAAACTCAGCTTTTCAAACATCTGTCCACTAAGTGGAAATGCTCCTGCATTCACCCTACCTAAAACTATTCAAAAACTCACCAATATCCTACCTAGAGTGTAAACAGGTGAGGCAGTCCTTTAGTCCATCCCAACTAAAAACTATCCAAGAACATATTCATACCACATGGAGTGCTCCATTGCACTCAAAATGTCCCAACAACTTATCCTCATACCCCTTCATGTAAATATTATAAATAGATTTCTTAACTTTCTTCTCTACGAGCTTATATAATGCATTTTCTCAAACCACTCTATAAGAATACCTTTACAAATGTATAACCTTCTAAGAATGTGCTTATGTGCTCAAATAATGCACTGTCTTAAATTACCCTATAAGAACAGCTTATAATTGTATAACCTTTTAGAATAACCTTAGTGAAGTTGTAGTTGACTTTGTTGTAATAATAAATGTTCCTATTGTACAAACTGGTCACCTCAATGTATCATTCATATTTTATATTTCTGTATTTTGTATTTGTACATTTGGAGCTTTTCTCCCCGGGCCTCCACTGAAAACGGGTCCTCAGGGCCCAGTGGACTTCCCCAGTAATCAAACTGGAAATAAATAATAATAATAACTACCATTTGAACAGATTGTGTAGTGTACCACATTCCTGGCCTGGTACTGGCTATTTACTTGCATGCCATTGTTAGGGTCACTGTGGTTACATATATGCCAGTAGTATGACTGCTCTGAGATTGCTGCACATCTGACAGTCTGTGTTATAGGGGGAGGGTTCTATGCATGTTGTTGGACATGTACCAGCATTGTGTAGACTATTACTACCAACATATGTACTATGACAGTGACACAATAACATGTATATGTTCCATTGGCCAGATGATCAACCTCCCCACATCCATCTGACCAGGATACCTGGCCACACCACATGTGTGTGCCAACCTGAGGCCTCCTCATGTACTGTGACAGCTATACCATCAGGTGGAACCACCCAGGGGATTTTGAGCCACCCCCCTCAGGCACACACCAACATGTCCCTGTCCCCTGAGCTCAGGTCTAGGGCCTGCCCCATACCAGGCTCCACAGACATATGAGGGATGTGCTACATCTGTCTGAGGCACCCAGTTCCCATTCACATGGCCAACATGCTCCTCCTGCTCAGCCACCAGACCTGACATCTTCAGGACATGGACTGCTGTTGTGAGTGGGAGTTCGTGGGAGCCTTGTTCCCATTGTGCCCATATTGGGGACCATGGTGCATCCACATCACAGACCACACACACTATCCATGGTGTTTATCCACCACATGTGTCACATACCACCCCTGTAGACTGTCCTCTATATCTACCAATCCTGACCACCTCTGCATGTGTATCTGCCATACTTCCCCATATTCCCATAGCAGACTTCACAGGTGGGGGTGTTGTGGTGCTAGGATGGGACTAACATGTGACATACACATCCATGGTGCACACACTGCTAGCTGTAGATATCTGTCTGTATTGCCATGTGTGCTGCTGCCTCGCACATAGCACACATCACTGTGGTAGTGATATAGAGAACATGTCTTACCATACATATCTGTTAGTGTGGGTGTTTGTACAGATGTAGACATTTATATATTGGTATTTATCTATATGTGTGTAGATATATGTGCCTTCATATATATGTGCACATATATATGTCTACACATGGGTATATGTATATTTCTAGACATACATGCTGATATACATATATATCTGTAAATATTATATATGTGACATATGTACACATATGCGTACCAGTATGTGGGGTACATTGAGACATCAACTGCACAATCTCACAACACCTTCCTGCACAGCTGCACTGTCCTGCCTTGCTACAACACAGACTGGTGCCACATATGGACACGGCCTGACATCATGGTGTATATGTAGGAGCCGATGGCAGGTAACCCTATTACACACCAATGGCATTTTGGCATGCTACATTACAGATTTACCTGGGTATCCTGCTAGTGGTGAGCCTTGTCTCCCATATGTCCATCATAATGACATTATTTCCACCACCAGCTATTGGCCACGTCTTATATATACTTCTCATTACACTACACACACTATGATGGCTTACATCTTGTCTGTCAGTGCTGACCTGCACAGTAAATGGCTATGGCCCACTACACAGAGGGACAGACACTATTGTCCATAGCAGTTGTTCAGTTGAACATCATCACAACAACACCGGATGGCACATATAGCTCATTCCACATCATCTATCACATTATGATGGACCAGGTACTACATGCTATTACATGTATATATACCTCACATACATGTTGTGGGAATGATGTCTTGTTGAATGACAGCTGGCTAAATGCCTGTGACGTCAGCTTATTGTTGGAAGAGCTTTGCCTTTTCTTTCTTTTTCTCTTCCTCTCTCTCTCTCTCCCCTTCTCTCTCCAGTAAATGGAATAAGCTGTTTTGAATAGATTGCAGCCTGGCTTTTGGAGGTGGTGCACATGATCAGGTGATGGCCTCTGCACCAATCAGTGTCCTCTACATGCTAACTACATGCTGCTTGCTGTACAGTACCTCCAATTACCACTGTCATGGCAACCACCTACTATGAATCCCCACATCATGTGGGCATGGTCCCTTTACCTTTCCTGTGTGATGGACATCATTCCTGTGTGTGGGCATCAGTGTTACAGACAGCAGGTAGCAATACCTCTTACAGGAGAACTGGCTCACTCAGGCCAGCTGCATATTTGTAGGAGGTTCCAGAACTACAGACAGAGTGTGAGTAGAGTTGTATTATGCTTTGTATAGTACTGGTGTTACAGGGTGTGTGTGTGTACATACTAGTTTACCTTGGAATGCTGTCTGTCTGCAGAGCTCTCACCTGTGGGCCTATCCTCTTGGTGGCCAGTGGTGTGCCTACCATGTTATGTCTGTCCTCCACACAGGTGCGGTGTCTGATATGTCACTGGCAGTGTGTGTGTGTATGTTGAGTGCTATCAGTACATGGCTATATCCATTTATGTTTGTAACCACAAATCTCTGACTAAGGGTATGTTGTAGACTATCCTGTGACACCAGCAACTTGCTTAGTGTATGGCAACAGTTTTCCACATATGGGCCTGTGTTCCAGCCTCTGTCCTCCACCTACATACCAAGCTTTGCACATATGACATGCTTGCTGTCAGCGGTTGTTCTGTAGTGGGCTGTGAGTATATCCCACTGCCATTGCTGCCATAAGTCCACTGCTGTTGTATCACCCACACATATGGTGGGGCTGAGCCCATATATGTGTGGGCTTCATCTACACCATACATGTGTGCCCTTATGCACTCCAGAGGCCAGTGTATGTAACAGTGGTATGTGTCCCTGGATTATTAATTCTAGGGGTGGGATGTACCATACATGACCTAGGTGGTTACAAAATGTGGGAGTATCAGGGGTAAGCTGCCTTAAGGTATCCGGATGTACAGTACCATACACTTCACCTATATTTACATTAGTTACATAAATCGGGTTATTGCAGGCCTGCTGCCTCCTGCTATACAGACTGTTCTGTTTGTCAGTGTGCTTGTGATGGTGTCAGTTATGCCTTGTTATGTAACAGTTACATCCCATTTGGTCAACTGATGTCTTTACCACCTAGTGATTTTGTACGGAGTGTAGATAGAGGCTGCTGAACTATACAACTGCATTACTTACTGTTGATAGTTTGGTATCCTGTGGCCCAGTCTGTCTTTACTATTGTACAATATGAAGGGCTTGGCCTGGACAGGAACAGTTGTGACCCTTTCCAGACTACTGTATTAGTATAATGGTTGCACAGTTGCATTACTCTGTTTACATGGATGTCAGTGTCTGACAAGCTGTAATACATGGCATATAAAACCGTAATAGTACAGAAATAATGGTTATCCATTTCTGCAAACCTGTGTTTTACCCTATGACCTCTCTGTGGGCATATGTTGCAGGCAACGATTGTCATTTGTAAGGGTGGCCCATACAGTGTCCAGTGTTAAGGTGTTAACTGTAGGCATGGTGGCTGTTCCATACTGTGTGCACCTTCTACATATGTATCTTACTGTACATAACTCTGCGTGTATCTGTGTAGTCACATGTATACATATATATATATATATATATATATATATATATATATATATATATATATATATATATATATATATATATATATATATATATATGTATATTTATTTATATATATATATATATATATATATATATATATATATATATATAAATAGATATGTATATCTGTAACTGCATATATGTGTCTGTGTATATGTGTCCTGGGGATGTTGACAGCTTCCATATTTTACATCTCCTATGGGAGCCACACTGTACTGCATGATACCGGCCTGACATCATACAGGTGGGTTGTAGTACTGTTTACATGTTGTACACATGTCATGTCAGGTCCTGCTTATGTGATCTGTAACACTTTACTTTATTGCAGGGCAGACATTTTTGGCTGTGGTGGTGGGGGGGTATGCCTATTCGTACATGCTGTATATTGTTTGGGGCATCTCACCCCCATTTCCAGTACATGTGCACACATTTGTATTTGTCAATCTATCATTGCTATCTACAGATGTGTGGCCATATATATATATATATATATATATATATATATATATATATATATATATATATATATATTACTGTGGATATATATATATAGAGAGAGAGAGAGAGAGAGATCTACATCTATTGATATGTTGTATCTGTTTAGATATTACTATATTTACTCACACAAATACATTTACATGTTGGAATACATTCTCTGTACTGTTGCATGACTGGGCTAGTTGAAATGTTTTGAATAGATCAGGGTTATGTATATCTGACATGGCTTAGTGGTAAAGCACTTTGCCTATGGTGTGTGGGGTTCTGTGTTCGAACGCAGCAGAGGCTATTTTTTTGTTGCTGAGCAGAACAAGGGCCATTGGATACAGAGTGGTTAAGGCACATTTAGTTGTTAGCGGGTTTTTGCAGAGGTAAGCACTGGTAACCTGCCGTTACATCTGCTTACAGGATATTAGCTACAGATTTGCTTAACCAGTGTAGTCATTGCTTACTGCCACACAAACAGGCTTAAGCCCACTTATTAGTGCTTACATATGCTTACTATTGAATATTTGTGCTTAAACCTGCTTACTAGTGCCTTATTCAGTCTGACACTGATACTTCACATGTGCATTTCTTGCAGGACTCCAGTTTATATATATATATATATATATATATATATATATATATATATATATATACATATATATATGGGTTCCCTTTAGAATCTCGAAAAACTGAAATACCGAATTTCAGTTTACTGAGATTATAATACCGAATGCTCGGAATCGCGAAACACCAGAAGCACGAAATTCGAAATCCCGAAGTTCGGAGCTTCTGATGTTGCGGTGTATGAATGGATGTAAGTGCAGGTATGTTTGTATGAGTGTGTAGGTTATGTGCTGTAGTGTATGTTAGTGTGTGCTTTGGTTTTGATGTGTGTGTGCAAGGGGCTGTGAAATGTGTGGGTGTGAGTTGCCTTTGTGTGTGTGATTGTGCGGTCTCAGAGATAGAATATATAAATAGGGGGGTGTGGGGGTGCAGGGGGGCAAAGCCCTCCTGATTGTTTCTACTGTAGGTTAGTTTTGTTTGTGTGTGGGGGGCAGTTGTGTGTACAGGAGTGTGTGTATGTAAGTGTCGGGATTTTGAATTTCGCGATTATGTGCATTCGGTATTGTGGTGTTTCGGCTTTATGATCTCGATGTTCAGAAATTTGGTATTTCAGAATTTTGAGATTATAAAGTGAACCCATATATATATATATATATATATATATATATATATATATATATATATATATATGTTATTTAGTGGGTTTTGCAACTAAACTATTGGTTATAACAAGCTTTGCCATGTAAAATAGACTGTACTACAGTGGGACTTGAAACGGGAATGCCTGCTCATTAGGCAGATGCTCTGCCCACTACACTATTGCTGCACTGCTTCATTTGCATATTTCTTCCATAATGTCATACCCATGGTTCCTTCACCCGTTTTCCGAGCTCCACGTATACAGCAACCATCCATTCTCCAGTTGCTAGCCCAGCCATACCACACCTGCACACATTGCCCTCTCTGCATGTCTCGGTATTCATCCAGTATACTGTCTTGACCCAAGCTTCTGCAGGCTCTTCATCCGTTTAGTCCATGAACGTATGAGCCTTGCCATGATAGTACTCTGATAAAGGTGCAAACATCGATGTCCTTCACAATTTTTGGTTCGTCCTGCCAGGGATGGACCTGTTGTTGTGTGAAGATTAGACTTAGCTGGTCAACACTGTTTCTCCCACTGGTAGCATCCTGGCAGGGGTTTGGGAAACAGCAGTTTGCTCACACACCTAGCCAGCCTCATCTCCCGTCCTGCGGCACCAACGTCCCAGGTTTGACATGCTGTGCATGAAGCACACCCACACACCCCACTCGACATGCGCCGTGTTTTATTATTCTCTTACGTATTATGGCAGACTACTTTTCTCATGGTATGATTGGACAGGAAATGTCTATTATGTTACACATAGACTGCTCAAAATACTGTATTTGAGCAGTGTGCACATGGTTGCTTGTATTAATCTCCATATTTACATTACTTCCCTATACTGTTGAATAACTGTGCTGGATGATATGTTTGTGATAACAGTGACTGTATATGTATCTGCAATGGCTTAGTGGTATCTTACTTTGACTATAGTGTGCAGGGTCCAGGGGTTGCAATCTGGGAGAGCAGATTATTTTGTTGCTGGGCAGGATGAGAGCTGTTGGCCACTGAGTGACTAAGGCACTTGTGAGCAATTGCAAGTGAGTTTGCGCTGGTTTGCATGAGGGTAAGCAATGCTGACCGGTTACAACGTCTTACACTAAGGTAGCTTCAACATTTCTTAACCAGTGTAGGCATTGCTTACCGCCATGCAAACAGGCTTAAACCCGCTTACTGCTTCTTAAAAGTGTTACTCTCGCTTACCACAGCGCTACTTTATTTATATATTTTACATTTGTTGACCGGGAAAATCCAAATGGATGCTTGTCCATTTTCAGCAGAGGCCCAAGGAGAAAAGCTTCACAGTAAAACTTAGCCAATCATTACAAGTAATACAAAGGTATTCACATTGATAGAGAGTAACAGACTTATCATAGCTATGTAACATATTATTCATACATAGTTAACGTTAACATGTAGGTATTATTCATGCTTGGTTCAAGTGTACATGTCAGGTATGACTGCTGACAAAGGTCTGTTTAAGATGTAGTTAGATTCCAGTTTAATAGTTCTGGATAGGATACACTGAGGTATTCAGGTTAGGATTTAGTTATTCCATACTTGTGTGGTAGAGTAGAATAGAATAGTTAAGGTGTAAGTAGGTAGGTAGAGGGGGAGACATTGTAACTATATAGTAGGTTGTGGGAATAATTGGTAGGTGAGCAATAGGGAAGGTTTAAAGGATGTTGAGATATGTATGCGAGACAGGAACAGAGGTGTTAGTTGCAGTAGCTGATGTAGGGGGTATAGAGTGTAAGGTGGGGGGGTTTAGCCAGGTGGTGAGCATGTGCTGATACACGTGTGCATGAGGTGTTCCTTCAAGTGTTTTTTACATGTGTCCTTTAAGACAGCTGCAGTAATAGATGTGGGAAGGGAGTTCCAGATTCTGCCAATATAGTTGGTGAAGAGGATGTCACCTAATTGTACCTTTAACCTTTAAAAGAAAAGAAAAGAAAAAGGGGTTGATAGGTAAGTGGTGTTAAAGGGGCACATAGAGGGAAAGATAGTAGGGGAAATAGCCAGGGATGTGCAGGAAGGCTGAAGGGAAGGTCCACAGCTGGCCATTTCTTCTACAGCAACAGTTGTGCATATACACTAACTTTGGAGGTAGATTTGGACACTCACACCCCTGGGTGGGGGTGAGGACAACAATAATATGTTGTGATGCCAATTAGAACAGCTGACATGCCTACAGTGAGGAGCTGCAACCATGTGTTCTTTGGTGTTATTTAGTGGATTTTGCAACAACAAATTTGGTTATAACATGCTTTGCCATCTACAATAGACTGTGCTGCAGTGGGACTTATACCAGTAATGCCTGTTCATTAGGTGAATGTTCTGCCCAATTCACACTATTGCTTACATCCACGAGGCAGTCCAATTAGAACCACTCCAGCCAACCCCCAGCATGCCTTGACCCAGAATTTCCTACCCATCACCCCCCCACCCGCTCACCCTCCACAGCATTCATGCTTTGTCTGGGTGCAGGTTCGGTCTAGCCACACCACTACATAATGCCCACTCTCCAATTCTAGGGACACATCACGAATGTTGTCTCGACCCATGGATCATCAGGCTTTCCCAACCTTGTAGTCCGAGAACATACGTGCCCTGGCAAGATGGATCAGTATAATGCCTGGAATCCAAATATTCTGAAATTTTTGGGTTTTCCAGCAAGGGACATACCTGTCTTTGTTTCAAGATTAGACTTAGCGGGTCCACAATGTTTCTCACACTGGTAGTATCCTGCCTGTGGTATGGGAAGCAGTGGTTTGTTTACTTTGTTTGTGTGTTTGTATGTTTCACCTGTTTGGCTGTGGGGGGAGGTGATATTGGTATGTGTAACATGTATGTTGATTGGGACCCCTCACCCCCATTACCGGTGCCTGTGGTCATATATGTCATTCTTATCTGCTGTCTCATATCAAAGATATATATCTGTGTATACACACACACACACACACACACACACACACACATATATATATATATATATATATATATTATATATATATATATATATATATATATATATATATATGTATAGTCTATATTATCTTATCAAAGTTTCAGAATATCAAATCTGATATGGTCGACACCATATCATTGAATTCTGAAACATCGAAAGATAAAAAAAAATGCCTAAAAATAAAAATAAATAAAAACTTACCTTTGCAACTGTTTAATTTGTTGCTGGCCAGAATGAGGCCCTTCGGATACAGAGTGGTTAAAGCACTTTTACGCTGTTGTCAATGGGTTTGCGCGATGGTAACAACTGCTAACTTCCGGTGACATCCGCTTACACGTGGTTAGCCTCTCTATCGCTTACTCTGTGTAAGCACTGCTTCCTGTCATGCAAACAGACTTGCACCTGCTTACTTGTGGTTATTTTTCCTTACTGCTGCTCTATTTTTGACAGTAATAGTCTACTGGTTCTTGGGGGGGTGGGTGGGTGGATTTGGCAAGTGTATGGGGTTATCATTCATTACACTGCTTCCTACTCCAGTTCACACATATATGTTATTTATTAGGTTGCACAATTAAATATATTGATCATAACAGTATTTGACATGTAAATGGAATGTACTTCACTGGAACTCGAACCGGGATTGACTGCCTGTGAGGCGAACGCTCTGCCCACTACAATATTGCTGTACTGCTTCCTTTGCACATTTCCTGCTTTTTATCCTCCTTTTGCTATTTCAGATACATTAACTATAGCTAAGCTTTGGGCACACCCGCGCACCTATGGTTAGTTTTGATCAGTGTTTTAAATGATATAGATGGGTTTCATCTTGTACTTTATATGTCCTGTTGCTGTTGTACGCATGGGGGTCTGTTGGTGGGGATATGGGGACACTTGTGAGTGATCTCGCTCATTTCTTAACAGCTTCTGCTGTTCAACATTGCAGGGGCATGTTTATTCTGAGGGCTCTGCCCTCAGACATGCCCCCTGCACTCATACATGCTCCATGTAAGCCTAGGAGCTTGGCCAGCACGCCTTCATTACTATGCATGGTGCGCTGCTGTCCTGCTCCTAAACGGGAGCTTCTGTGCAGGACTAAACTAGTCCTGCACAGAAGTTTAGTAAATCTGGGGGACTGTCTACAATGTCCACATTTTTCATCATCCCCACTTGCTCACAGCTAATCAGTCTCTCTAGCATCTTTTTTATACATATATCTTTTTTGTATACAATAATTGGGCTTTTCCCAACTATTGCCTTATATTCTGGTTCAGTGTCAAAGACTCTCCACTTTTTACATATCACTTTTTTAATGTCAGTGAAATCACTATTGTATGTTAAAATTAAAGCCTTATGCTTTTTGCTTTCAACAATAACAGTTGTGTTGTTTGTAGGCAGTTGTTCCCTATGCATCCCTAATAATGGTAGGTAGTAACCCCCAGTTCTCCTCCCTTTTATCTCATTGAAATATATTGTTCAGGAAGGGGGTGGGGTACCTTCTTTTACTTAACGTGTCATGTAAAATGTTGCATTGAACCTCAAATTCACTGTGTTCAGACAACATACATGCCAAGTGTGCACACTGCCCTTTCACTAAAAGTTTTTTCTGATGGATGGGATCTTGTAGAATCTTTCTTCATCTCTGTTTTGTAAATATATGTTTCCTATTGTCATGTGTACCTTCCACCCTTCCCTGCCAGATGATACAGCTACCCATCCAACGTTTTATTACTTTTCTGTGGTTGTGTGAAGACTTCCACAAAATAGAATTGTTACTCCCCTACCCCCCCTCCATAGCTGTATGTTTCTCCCTTTGGGTAGTCAGAACACAGTATCTTCTCACCTTCTCTGATTTTCAGTCTTGTTTCTTGTAATAGAACAATGTCTCCTCCCAATCCTCTTTTACTTTTCCTGCGTTCTTCTCCTTTTGGTAGGATTTGATGAAACCCAATATTCCATTTAGTTAACTACATTTTTTCATTATAATTTTTTCCATGGCTTTGCATATAAGACAAGTCAGACTAATGGGTCTATAGCTTGCGGGATCCATTGATGGTCCACCCTTGTGCAGAGGGATGACCATTGCAGTCTTTCATTCACATGGCATGAAGCCTGCACAGAGGCAGTGCTTGAATAGTGACACCAGTGGCCCAGATAGATTATATTTCAGACTAATTAGGAGGTATCCTAGGATATTATCAGGGGCCCTTCGAGGCTGTATTCTTGGCCTTAGAACATCTACAACCCGATCCCACCGATAGTTGGGGGAATTATGTTAGCTGTTATTTCGTGAGGGATGACTGGGGGGTGGGGGTGGGGGGTAAAGCTGGAGCTGAATTTTTCACCCAGAAGAGTTGCTATATCTCTGATCCCATTAAACTGCTTCAATTTTCCAACAGTTCAGCACACTGTTGTCTGCTGGCTTTGAGGTTTCAGACATAGCTAAAGAAGGCCTTATGGTTGTCCATGGCCTGGGACACTAGCTTTACCTCAAAATTTGCTTAGTTGGACTTAATTAGGCCTCTTAGTTGCAATTCAGTTTGATGAAAGAATTTTTTATCTTTTTTAATGTTACATTTTCTAATCTTAGTTTTGACTTTTCTTTTGTTGTACAACCTGTTTAATTTTAGATTCTACCAGGGTGATGTGTTTTTTTAATTAGTTTTGGGCTTACTTATGGGAGACAGAGCAGCCTCAAGGCAATCATTGACATGGTTCTATAGAGCCTATGTGAATAATTCCACATAGGATGATGCGTTATCTGGGTTTAGAGGGACTTGAAATTTTGACAAGTTATCACTTCATAAAAGGTAGTTTGTCTTGGAGTAGTTTCTAATTTTTATAAGGTTTGCTGGGATTACATAATTCAATTGACTCTTATTTCAAAGGAGACTGCTTTGTTGCCTAATCTCATCATAGAGGACACAGTATGTGCAGGGGTTCAGCATTCTTCTGTATTTGTGAATACCAGGTCCAATATGTTTGTACCTGTAGTAGGAATATGCACTAAATTGTCTAGGGTCCCTCCACCTCAAAATTTATAGTCGTGTAGGATTCCCAGTTTATAGAAGGATAATTATAGTCCCCAATCAGTATGGTATTTATTTATTTACTTAGTTATTCATTTATTTGTCTTTGCTGACCAGGAAAATCTGACTGGGCAGAACCCATTTTCAGTGGCAGCCCGGGGAGAAAAGCTCCACCACAGTACATTTATATTAGCAAGTGAATTTCAGACTGTTCTCAGAAAAACAAGAGTCACATTTCTCATGAAACAACAAACAAAATTTCAAGACAGGTGTATACAGTAAAGTATTTACATCAACAGTTATAAGTCTATACAATTGTTCCAGCTGTAAAATCTTGCAGAAGTAAATGGATCGATACTGCAGAAGGGAAACATTATGGTAAAGAAGTTTAATGTTCTTTCACTTCAGTAAAGAAAGGTTTGCAAGGAGTTTACGATACATAATGAAGTTAGTTATACACTTATGTAGGAAGGGAGATTTTAGTATTGTAAAGGTTTGTAAAGAGTTAGAGAGATATATTGAAGTAAGTTATAAAGTAATGTAGGAGGGAATGGAAGATGCTAATATTGTATAGGGGGATAGTGGTAATAGCATATGACAGAGAGCAGGGTATACAATTGTTTCTGTTTAGGCTGCCTGTTCCAAACTGCTGTATCTACAAGGTTTATAACTTAAATATACAGGAGGAGATGTATGAGGGGGTAGACCGATGGATGTGGGCAGTTAGAAAAAGAGCAAGGTGTTATGTGTTGTTTAAGGGGGGGGGGTTGAAAAGCAATGTATTAATGGTTGAATAGTGAGTGTCTCAAATAGGTCTAATTATGAGCTATGAGTTTCATGTGACAGAGACGGTGATCTACAGCTTGCTAGGATATGGTATGGGACTTTGTCTATGGTAATCTGGATGTGGAGGAACTCCAGTGCAAAATCTTGTTTAACCAACCTAGAGGTGTGCTTCTTATTGTTACAGAATGACAGACTTCTACCTTTAGTCACTGCTTGTGCAGTTGCTGGTCTAAATGTGTGGAAGGTCCTGAAGGCTTGCATTGCTGAGGTACTCTCTGTGGCTTTAAACCATGTCTTGGTGGCTACATAGATGTCCACATTCTTCAAGGTGTGGAGAGCTTGGAGGGAATGGAGCTTATTATTTAGACTCTGGGAATTGATCTGTAACACCTTGAGATTTCCTCGGTAGATTTTGCTGCATTGGAAGAATTGTCAATTTGACATTGCCCAAGAAAGGCTCTATGGGAAAGGACAATGTTTTAGCCAATATTTGAAAGCTTAGAGAGGACATGTGCAGACCATCCTTGGCAAAGCAATGTGGTTTGTTGCATGAACTCACATGCAAACAAATATTGTATCTCCTAGAATGACACCAAAAACTAAGTCAATTATTAAAATCAATCATGTTCTGTTTATATTTTGGTATCATTCTTAGTGAAGGTAGAGTGCTGCTCAATGCTGTGACACAAAGTCTGAGGGTTCCACAATGTGTCTCTTCATATATTCTATAGGGATAAATCTCAGGTCATTTGCACCTACAATGGTACCTGTAGTGCAATGACTTGGGGATCCTGGCACATGATAGGCAACTAACTGTTATTTTCTGCTTGCTCAGCCTGGTGCATGTGGCATCAGTATGTTGTACAATGGAGCCTCCTATTGTTAGAGTTCTGGGCCATGTACTGGCTTGCATTATGGGCTTGGTAGTTGAGGCTCCACTGGGTGTGGCTGTATGTTAATTGCTGTTGCTGGTGAATGCTTTTAGGGTTGCTGAGGATATTTTTTGCAGATGGAATGTCTGAGAGGTCTCTGCGCTTTGGGAAGATTGCATTTAAGTGCTTTAGCATCACTAGGTCTATGTGTGGGGTGCATTTTATGTGTGATAGGTGTAGCATGGGTGAATCTGACAACCAGACTGCTATTATGAGTGTTTGTGTGTAAGTGTTTTGCCTCCAGAAACATTGTATATATACATCTCTCATATATTCTATTATTTTTTTCAGAATGAAATGGATATCAGTGAACATTAAATAATTTTTATATTGTATCACTATACCTATATCCACCAAACTAGCTGCAGAGAAATTGGGAATGTGCATATCCATGATGTCAGTCCTTTATTGGGTGAGCTACAAAGGGTTAATAGTTGGCTGACTAAGGGTGATTTTGTGGCTAGAGACTTGATTAGACTAGATTATGTAATACTGAATTCAAGGGACAGTGCTCCTCAACATGCAAACTAGCTGCTCTATACTACTCAGCACATGAAGAAGTTGCTCTACACTCGACGGATTACTGATACAGTTTCTGAGGTGGTTTTAAAGGGAAAATTTGGTTTCCAGATGACTGTGCCAATACAAGGCATTAATAACCACTCCTGCACAATGAGCAGTGTTGTGCAAAAACTCTAAATTTATACTAGCACTTAAAACACAAGAAACAGGCCTCTAAGTCCTCTGGACCATGAAACATCTACACTTACAGGTTTCTTATGTGTTTCCCAACTCACATAGACCAGGCCACCATCTGCTGCCACTAGTCAATGATGGTGAACCTTTAGGGCTCGGCATGTCAAAATTTGGAAAATGCCTATCTTGACTCTGCTGGTGTGTCACCCCACCCCACCCCCTGCCGAACATAAGAGAAACAATTCTTTACATATTCATTTATTTAAAAAATACAGTCCAATCATGTCTGCTGCTATGTATTATAAAAGTAAAAGAAAAATCAGTGACTTACAATAGAGAAAATTATATGCACACTGATAATGGGCTTAAAATAGTCCACCAAAAAATTACCCTACTTTTAAAGGTAATTTTGAATTGAACTGAAAAAAAATATGGAATACATTGCATTTGATTTGATTAACATCAGTTAATGACTCTATTGTTGCTGAGTTGTAATAGATAACTGCAGGGTCACATATTTCTTATATTTCTTTTCATTCAGTTTCTTTGGTAACTCGGGTATTGGTGAACTCAGGTGGGTCACCCAAAACGTCATCATGGTGTGACAAGTGTGTCATAGGTTCACCATCACTGCACTAGATGGGCTGTCCCAGTCTTCTTAATGTAAAAACACAAAAGATAGCTTGAGAATATAAAGCTACCACAAAATAATTTAAACAAACTAACTAAACAAGGTAATTTCAAGTATTAGGGACCCTTCAATTGATTTAAAGTGCAAAATCATTAAATAAACCAAAAATAAAGCAGTAGCACTGTAAAACAGTTAACTAAAATACAGAATAATAAAATAAATCTTTTATCTGCCAAGAATGGATCAGGGTTAATTCAGGATTCTATCAGAGTGTGGCGAGAGCACCGAGCAGATGGGGAGCTCTGGGGAAAATGAGCATCAGACAATATGTAGTAAAGGAGGTTTACTCAAAAGCAATTCTGGTATGCTGGGTGGGTACTCAGTATTATGTATCTAACATAAACAATGGGTGGGAAGAGTACATAAAAAGCTTACACAGCAGGCAATAGCAATAAAGTATGGGAGGGAGGGGCTGTGGAAATCACATTACCATAAGAGGCATAGGCCAGAGACACAGCCTTTTAAAACCATAATAGGAAAGATGGTAAGGTTGGAGAAAAAAATATTCAATCTTCAAGAAGCTAATCAAATAAAGTCAACATTGGAGCTCTACTCCTGTGACTCTGATCTACAGATTAATGACCCAGGTAGGTCAGAATTTCAGAAAAATTATCTTAATGTCTTAGTGGGGGGGGGGGGTGGCCGACACAAAGAATCGATGAACAGACAGAATACAACTTTAATGAGGTAAATCATAAGCAGAAAATAAAACTCTAGTCGCAAATGTGGAATGTAAACAACTTAATTGCTACTTTATCTTCCTCCAGGTCTGCAACTTCCATTGTAGCATTTCCACTTCTTTTTGTTACGGTTCTGTTGTTTGTTTCAAAGAACACATACCTTGGCCTGCTGTGTTTACCTTTTCAAACAAAATGCATAATTACACCTCCTTATTTGCAGCTTTAAAGGCAGCCATCTTTCCTCTTTTTGTTCCTGTTTACTCATCTTTCCTTCTAGGTTGCTTACTCTCCCCGGGACACTATTCTTATCCTGATTTCTGCATGTCGTATCCAGAGCTTTGGGTTTAGGCAGCTATCTTGGCTGGGTTCTCTAGTACCTTTCTCAAGAAAATCACTATCCTTTTGTAGTTCATTTTTGGAAATAAAATCTATGGATATTCTTGGATGCTTTACTTGTGCTTTGCAGGCACATAATTGGCTGACATTGACAGTTTTTTTTCTGTACTTACTATCTCACAAAACTAAAAATCATAATCTGAAAATGTGACTTACAGTGGCAGAACTGTCTGGTTCTCATTTTCTATATTTTATACCTAAATAGCCTGGTGCTGTTTAATGTTAATATGATGCTGAATGCTTTGGCCGGCTAACATCTACCTGAAATCAGCTGGACGTATAAGTGAATTTAAGTACACTTTTATCTGCTCTTTTGCATATAGTACTGTATTTAATTTATTTATTTGTGTTTTTCACTGAATATTAACTCAACTGAAGTTGTGGCTGTCTCTCTACAGAGAACATTTTAGAATTTCTGTGCAGCCATTGATAGCAGTGGGGGGTAGTTTCAGCTCATCACTGACATTCTCTCTTGCCTTATATAAGTGATACATTTTGAGTTATCTCTGCTTAATATCAGACCTTTGGCCAGCTAACATCTTCCTGAAATCAGCTGGACATATAAGTGAATTTAAGAACACTTGTATCTGCACTTTTGCATATAGTACTGTATTTAATTTATTTATTTGTGTTTTTCACTGAATATTAACTCAACTGAAGTTGTGGCTGTCTCTCTACAGAGTACTTTTTAGAATTTTTGTGTAGCCATTGATAGCAGTGGGGGTAGTTTCAGCTCATCACTGACATCCTGTCTTGCCTTATATAAGTGGTACATTTTGAGTTTTCTCTGCTTAATATCAGACCTTTGGCCGGCTAACATCTACCTGAAATCAGCTGGACGTATAAATGAATTTAAGTACACTTTTATCTGCTCTTTTGCATATAGTACTGTATTTAATTTATTTATTTATTTGTGTTTTTCACTGAATATTAACTCAACTGAAGTTGTGGTTGTCTCTCTACAGAATACTTTTTAGAATTTTTGTGTAGCCATTGATAGCAGTGGGGGTAGTTTCAGCTCATCACTGACATCCTGTCTTGCCTTATATAAGTGGTACATTTTGAGTTTTCTCTGCTTAATATCAGACCTTTGGCTGGCTAACATCTACCTGAAATCAGCTGGACGTATAAGTGAATTTAAGTACACTTTTATCTGCTCTTTTGCATATAGTACTGTATTTAATTTATTTATTTGTGTTTTTCACTGAATATTAACTCAACTGAAGTTGTGGCTGTCTCTCTACAGTTATTCCCCTACCCACCCTCCCTGTTCTTGTTTTGGGTATTAATATTGGTGGCTTTGAAATTGCCTGCCCCTCTTGTAGATTTGTATTTGGATACTCCTTTTGGGCCCATCTCATTTGCTCACTCAACTGAGTGCAGTGAGATCATATTCTGATTTCAGGCACTCCTACTATGTACAGGGAGCATTTGGGAAGGACAACCCCTGTAGCCTCTTAATTCTGCTCTGTTTCTTCCCTCAAAAAAAAAAAAAAAAAAAAAAAATTTTATATATATATATATATATATATATATATATATATATATATATATATATATATATCTTATTCATCTGCTATTACTGTAACTGTCTTAGTTGCTCTTCTGCATGCTATCTGTTCAGTCACTCTTACTCTGCACTTATTACTGCTTGTTAGTAGCCTTCTAATTTACTGCCTTCTGCATTTGTGTTTTAGTCATTTGTTAATTTAATTGCATTTATTTGAACTGTATTTGCCGTAGTGTTGCTACATGCTTGGGTGTGCTGGCCTGCACTACAATTTGAATAGTATTTACTGCTGTTTTAGCTGCATTTCTGTAACAAAAAAAAATTCTAAGCTTGTTTCCTGCCTTTCCTGTAACTAGTCAAGTCCAGATACAGACTTACTGTCTCCAGGACTGTCGGTAAGCTTCTGAGCCACCTAATCCTTTCTGTGTTGGAGGGAAGCCTTCTAGCTTATCAGTGGGAGTGGTAAGCACTAGGTAGCCTATCTACCATGGGAAGAGTGGGTTTTGGTCCTGAAATTGTAGTTCATTGGCCATTTGGGCAGTTTTTCCATCTCTTTCTACTTTCTGGTTTAAAGCCCGTTTTGCGTTTGGTCCATGCCTTTCCTATAACTAGTGCAATCCAGATACAGATTTGCTGTATCCAGAACTGTTGGTAAGCTTCTGAGCCACCCAAACCCTTCTGTGTTGGAGAGAAGCCTTCTAGCTTATCAGTGGGAGTGGTAAGCACTAGGTAACCTATCTACCACAGGAGGAGTGGTTTCTGTCCCAGAAATTATAGTTTATTGGCTGTTTGGGAAGCTTTTCCATCTCTTTCAACCTTCTGATTTAAAAGCCTGTGTTTGTGCTTGTTTCCTGCCTTTCCTGTTACTAGTCTAGTTTAGGTACAGATTTGCTGTATCCAGGACTCTTTGTAAGCTTCTGAGCCCTCCCCCCAAGCCTTTCTGTGTTGGAGGGAAGCCTTCTAGCTTATCAGTGGGAGTGGTAAGCATCACGTAGCCTATCTACCACAAGAGGAGTGGTCCCTGGCCCAAACATTGTAGCTACTGGCTGTTTGAGCAGTTTTTTCCATCTCTTTCAACTTTCTGGTTTGAAAGCCGCACTTGTGCCTATTTCCCACCTTTCCTATAACTAACCTAGTCCAGTTACAGAGTTGCTGCATCCAGGATTGTTAGTAAGCTTCTGAGCCCCCAAACATTTCTGTGTTGGAGGAAAGCCTTCTAGCTTATCAGTCGGAGTGGTAAGCACTAGGTAACCTATCCTCCATTGGAAGAGTGAGTTTTGGCCCAGAAATTGTAGTTTATTTGGCCGTTTGGGCAGTTTTCCATCTGTTTCATCTTGCTGGCTTAAAAGCCTATGTTTGTACTTGTTCCCCACCTTTCCTGTCACTTGTCTAGTCCGGGTACAGATTTGCTGTATTCCAGGACTCATTGTAAGCTTCTGAGCCCTCCAAGCCTTTCTGTGTTGGAGGGAAGCCTTCTAGCCTATCAGTGGGAGTGGTAAGCACTAGGTAGCCTGTCTACCATGAGAGGAGTGGTTCCTGGCTCAGAAATTGTAGCTATTGGCCGTTTGGGCAGTTTTTTTCCATTTCTTTCAACGTTCTGGTTTAAAAGCTGCACTTGCTCTTGTTTCCCACCTTTCCTGTAACTTGCCTAGTCCAGATACAGAGTTGCTGTATCCAGGACTGTTGGTATGCTTCTGAGCCTCGCAAGCTTTTCTGTGTTGGAGGAAAGCCTTCTAGCTTATCAGTGGGAGTGGTAAGCACTAGGTAGCCTGTCTACCATGAAAGGAGAGGTTCTTGGCCCAGAAATTGTAGTTTATTGACCATTTGGACAGTTTGTCCATCTCTTTCAACTTTCTAGTTTAAAAGACCACATCTGCGCTTGTTTCCCATCTTTTCTGTAGCTAACCTACTGGGTAGCACTAGAAAGCCTTAAACTGATACAAGTCTTCTAGCTTAGGAGACTTGGGAGTGATTAAGTATCAGTTTTCTGTACTTTCTTGCTGTACTTAACTGTTTTTCACCTAAACACAGATTTTTCAATATTTATTGTGATTTAAAAGCTTGTTTTTTTAACATATTGTACTTATTTGACTGTCTGCACTTTTAAAAAGTTGTTTTTTGTTTAAATAATTTGTTTAACTGTTGTAGGCTACTCACTAAAGAGCGATAGCCTTTTCTGATTGTTTGTAGTCGTTTAAAGCTGTTTTAAGTGTATTTTTTACTGTTTTTGCCGTATCTTTAAAAAAAAAAAAAAAAAAAAAAATTCATTGTTTCCCACCTTTCTAAGCTAGTATAGTCCAGTTTTTAGGCTAGTGCTGAATTCAGGGCTGTGATACTAGTTTCTGAGTTGCCCATAACTTACTTGGATAGAAGGAAGTTTCTCTGTTCACCTGTGAGAGAGGGGAGCTTTGAGCAACCTATCTGTCCCTGAAGGAGTGGTTCCAGCCCAGATGTTAGTAGTTTATTGGCCATTTTGGGCTAATTTCTATCTTTTTCATTTCCCTACTACAAAAACTGTGTTTGCACGGTTTTGCACACCACGCAGTGCTGGTTAGCTACGGTTAAATTATTCCAGGCTCCACTAAGTCTCCTCTTCAGTTTTTCCCTTGAAACTAGTCTGGCTCTCAAACTAAGCACTCAAAAAGCATCTTACAGCCCAGCACTTGCTCAGACCTAATAACAAGCACTAATATACCCTGACACTGATTGCCCAGCAGGACAAGGCTCTTTATTCACCTCTCACCAACCAAGCGACTAAGCAGCTCACCCTACTATTCAGGCATGACCAAAGAGCAACTTCAGGTACACTCTTCAGTCCAGCTGGTGAATCTGGGTATCCAGAGGCAATGTTATAACTGTGTCATGTACACAGACAACCCTCTCCTCCTACCACAAAACACTAACATGTGCGAGCGATGCAATTATACAGCCAAACTGGAAGCTAAGCTGTCTCTTCCCAAGACTGAAACAGACAGTAAAGAGGAGAAGGTTAACACTTGCACCACAACTCCAGCCACACACAGACCTACTAAAACAGCACTGGCAAACAATACACATAAATACACAAAATCATACTCGGAGGCTCTAAATAAAAACCTGCAAAAGCATCAGAGACCTCCAAAGCAGACACCCAAACAACCTGCACTTCCCGTCACAAACCAGACAACACATAAAACACAAAATCAGTGTGCCACACAATCACAGCCCTTACGGTGAAATAACATGCCTAACACACTAGTAATAGGTGACTCTATAGTCAGGCACACTGACGTCCCACTGTCAGAAAAATATGTATTCAATATATCAACTGTTAGAAAGACATATATGCAGACATATATAAGCTGTGTGGTCAGGCATATATAAATGTACTCGAATATATATGAAGTACAAAGGTTGAAAAATAGTATAATATGTAATGCATTTAATTCTGTTTTACTAGAATAATAGTAGAAATGAACTCGCATATTATTGCTTGAAGCATAAGCTGCAGTGTGATTAGAAACTTGGCCTTGGCAGCTCGGCTGGCTCATTTCTGTCAGTAAAGATTATTTTGCAAAGTTAGAAAATAATGAATCTGTGTGCATGTGTATCTTTTCCTGCTTCCACCAGAAGAATGGCCTTGTGCACTATCAGAGATAATGTCCAGCTGGTGAACAGAGAGACAAAGAAATGTATTAAAGAGACATTCATCCATTGTATTCGAGCTAATCTAAGAGCCTTGAATTGGCTACATCCTCGGAAGGACATTGTGATTGACCAGGTGCTTGCAAGGCTGTAATATTCTCATGGGAAAGTAACTTTTTAAAAAATTGTAATATCAGCATTTTTCTTATGAATGGTCATGATGTAAAGACCCTGTCACTGACCACGTCAGTGAGGTGGGCAAAAACTGATTGTAAACCCTATAAAATATCATGTATTTCCTGAATAAAGCCAGACAAAATTCTGTACAAGTTTGTGTATGGTTTTTTGCCTCCTAATGTACATTAGAGTATATGTATATTAGATACTTGAGTTTCCTGCATTACTGTCTGTTATTGACTGTCATTTTAAAAATGCCTAATGATTTTTACAGTCTGATTTTAACAATTTATTTAACATTTTGGTCCTTCTAAAGCCGGAATTCCCTTGGTAAGCTGCAGGTCACAGAGTGCATGGGTGGTTATAAATCTGCGCAGGAGAAGCTGCCAAACCAAAATGGTTCCTCTTAAAGTGAAAAGACCTCCGACTGAATTGTTGTGTGTAAAGAGGCTGTCCACTTTCTGATCTGTGGCTGAAAAGCGGAAGACTGGGCCCCAACAAGACAAAACAGCAGTAAGCGGGAGGCTCAGGTAAGAAGAATTTCCCTCTTTGTCTTTGTTTTAGATCAGGGACCAGGTTACACTGTGCTATTGCTAAGGTTTGTTATAGCAGGGAGAGAGAGAGTCGAAGTATTGTATCTTGAGTCATAGATCAGGGAATAACAAAGCAAAGTAAACAGTCATTCTAGACACTACTGTGGATATGGGGAAATAAGATACCACGTGGTACAAGAGAAGGGTTACGTAACAGTCTTTTTAAGACATGGGAGATCAGTGCACTAAGAGATCACAAGATCCGCCCCTAACGGATAATGTGAAGCATATGCAATTGCAGTAAGCAGATAATGTGAGATATTTTGCAAAATGTGTTAACAACTATAAATTTGATAGTAAACTAGATAAACTTTCACTAGTTAAACTCCTTAAACAAGCTTTAATCTGATGCAGGGCGTCAGGCAAAAGAAAAACAACACCAACTAGGCATACCTCAAGCACATAGGTGGATTGAGGAAGCAAATTGTAAAAAAAACAAAAGCTTAAAAATTCTGAAACATTTTTAGACAACAGAGTGAAAGGTCTAACAGACAGAATCTCTAAAAAATGAAAACTTAGAGCAGACTGGACTTGCATTAATTAATGCATACAACAGGAAAATGAGACAGTAGATGGATATTATGCTAGATTATTAAAATGCTTTAAACAACAATTAAAAAATACATTTTAAAAGGTTGCATTGCCTCTGTTAGTAGCTTTATTACAAGGCATATGATAGATCACTGAACAAGCAGGCTGCAAGCCTTACTTGAGTATGCTAGACGTACTGAAAGACACTTTAATAGTAAAAAGAAAAAAGGCACAAGTCTTCACTGCTGAAGACGGAGCTGAAGTATTTGTATTACAGTCAGGTAAAAGGGCATCTAGCTAAGGACTGTAAGCAAAATAAAATAGCAATGACAGAAGATAAAGGAGATGTGGACTGACTATATGATAGTGATAATAACCAAAAATCATCAGGAAAGGTTAATAAACAAAAAGAAAATGTGAATGTAGTAGAGGGAATAGAGGAAGTACAAACAGATGTAGAGGATAAAAATGAAAATAAAATTTTAGATTTAGCATTGTTGAGCCTGGAGCTCTACCTAGCAAATACAAAACCAGAAGTAACACTTCTGGTGGAGGGAAGAAAGGTCAAATTCCTGTGTGACTCAGGAGCGTCACGGACTTTGATACACCCCTCCAAGTTACCAAAACATTCTGAATCACCTGATTATATATTAGTAAAAGCAGCAAATGGGCAGCTATACAGGGAACCACTTTCCCATAATATAGCAATAACTGACCCTGTTTCAGGTATGACTCAGAAAAGTAAAATTGTAGTTTCTGCAAAAATATCCAGTAAACTTACTGGGAAGAGACCTTGTGCAGATATTTGGCATAGCAGTAGTTCCTACCATGCAGGGTATGGAAGCACAAAGACAAATGGATGCTTTTGTGGTGTGATCAGAGGGTAAAGCCTATTATTGGTACAGCCAGGACCTAGTTATGATTGGTCCAGGGGCAGTAACCAAAGAACTGATAAACGGAGCCATCAGTAAGGTACCCTCCCTTGACACTGATCAGCAGCACTTGTTACATTGTACTCCATACTACTGTAGCACACCAGGACCTGATAAGGAATATAAGTAAGAATCCTGCTGACAAATTAATATTACAAACTTTATGCTGGGATACTGAGGGAAACAGTGTAGTAAGCTGTTCATTACCTCAGGAGTTCATGAGATTGTATAAGTCCAATAGACTGCCACATGTCAGCTTGACAAAACACAAAAGTGTTAAATGGGAAAACTTAGAAGAAACAGGTAACAAAATGGGAAAACAGACTGATTTAGAAATGTCAGGACAAGGGATATGAAAACAAAACTGAATTGGTTGACACAGACACATACAGCTGTACACTTGCAATCTAGTAAGGACAGCTGATTAGCATTTTTATTAAAAAAAAAAGAAGAGGCCTTGTGTAAAATTCCAACAACTCTGTGGTCAACAGGCAAGTTAAATGTAGGGCTTATTCAAGCAGCAGGACCAGTTACAATTACCAAAAAGTCAGCTTTTAGACCACAGAAAAGACAATACATTTTGGAAAAGAATGCAAAAGTAAAAATTAAGCCTATAATAAGCAGCATTACTCAAAAAAGGAGTACTGGTAGAATCTCCTGATTCACCATGTGATACACCCCTATTTCCTGTTAAAAAAGCAAACGGGAAAATGGCAAATGGTACAAGATTTATGAGCTGTAAATAATGCAGTAATACCTAGAGCACCTACGGTGCCAGACCCACATACCTTGTTAAATGATTTAAAGCCACAACAGAAGTATTTTACTGTGGTAGATATAAGCAATGCTTTCTTTTCAATACCTATACATCCTGATAGTCAATATTGGTTTGCATTTACATTTCAGGGTAAAAGGTATACATATACTCGACTACCACAGAAATATTGTGAGAGCCCAATAATATTTGCACAAAAAATGGCTAGCAACCTGGCAGGGTTTACCCCACCAGAAGGTAGTCAAATTTTACTTTATGTAAATGACATCTTGCTAGCAGTACCCAGCAGCAGTGCAGGGTGGATACAGTAGCATTATTAAAATTTTTAGTAATACAAGGACACAAAGTAAACAAAAGTAAGTTACAACTTTGGAAAAAAAACACAGGTTAGATACCTGGGATATGTGATATTCAATAAAGGTAAAATACTAGATAATGGGAAAGAGAAAAGAAAAAAAAACAGCAATTTTGCAAGCACCCAAACCAACAACTAAAAAAGAAATAATGTCTTTCTTAGGTACAACTAATTTTTGTTGGAACTGGGTACCAAATTATTTTACAATGGAAAACAAAAGCAGAAATGGCTTTCTGCAGGTTGAAGCAGTTAATAGCTTCTTCATTAGTTTTAAGACTTCCAAGTTATCACAAACGTTTTTTTTTTTTAGACCATAGATTGTAAGCAATGGTACATGACATCAGTATTAAAGCAACAACATGGGGATAAGCAATGCCCCATAAGCTTACTATTCATCACAGTTAGACCCAGTGGTGCAATCTTTGCCTCACTGTGTACAAGCAGTAGTTGCAGCAGCAATGGCAGTGCAGGCTCCAGCCTCAGTGGTGTTATTCCACCCTCTCACATTGAAAATGCCTCATGCAGTTGCAATAATTCTGCTACAAGAAAAAGTTGCATACCTTTCTCCTGCTAGACATCTTTCATGTATGACCATACTGCTGAGTCAACCTCATATAAACAGTTAGCTTTACCTAGACAAGATCTTACAGATATGCCCTTGGATGATGCTGAGGTGACATATTACGTGGATGGCTCATGCAGGAGGGTCCTACAGGGAAAAATCTGGTGGGGTATGCAGTAGTTACAGACACTAAAATTTAGAAGCACAAACTTTGCCACACAACTTGTATGCTCAAGCAGCAGAACTGGTAGTTTTGACAGGAGCATGTATTTTAGTAAAAGGCAAAAAAGTGAACATATATACTGATAATCAGTATGCTTTTTCTACAGTGCATGTGTTTGCACAACAATAAAGAAAATAGAGGATGATTACATCCAGTGGAAAACCTATTAATCATGCGCAATTTATTTTGGAGCTATTAGAATCTATTCAGTTGCCTACCAAAGTAGCTATTTGTAAATGTGTAGCTCATACAAAACAACAGGATAAGATTTCAAAAGGTAATGCACGAGCTGATGCAGCTGCAAAGCAAGCAGCCTCAGACTCAGAAACTTTATTTTTAAATGAGAAATTACAACCCTTTGAGATTTTAGATTTAGACATGTTAAAACAATGCAAATGCTTACTACAAAAGCAGAAAAACAAAACTGGGTAAAACAAGGTGCAATTTTTGAAAATGGACTGTACATTTCCAAAGGAAAAAACAATATTGCCGTCTAATTTATTTAGATATGCAGCTTTGTTGAGCCATGGGCAGAGCCATGTCTCAACAGGGGGGATGGTACAGTTAGTAAATAAAATATTCCAAACATATGGATACATAAATTATACAATAAAATTTTGTGCAGCTTGTCATACTTGTAACAAGCACCATGCACAAGGAGCATTTGAAAACAAGCAAGGAGTTTCCTACACCACCATATCCATTCCATACTATTTGTATGGACTTCATAGAGTTGAATAAATGTGAAGGAAAGAAATACTGTTTAGTGATCATAGATATGTTTTCAAAATGGGTAGAAGCTTTTCCAACCAGGAATCGGATGCAGCAACAGTGGCAAAGGCCCTAGTAAAGGAAATAATTCCTAGATTTGGCATACCGGAAAGAATCTATAGTGACAATGGGACACATTTTGTCAATCAGACAATTCAACAACTTGGGAGATTTTTGGGATTTCCTTAAGGAATCACTGTGCTTACCACCCACAGTCAGCAGGACTGGTGGAGAGGTACAATGGGATTTTAAAAACAAGTTAAGGAAGTTGATGAGTGAGACTCAGAAGAATTGGATTTGCTGTTTACCTCTAGCATTGCTGAGCATGAAAACAGTAACAAATGTAAAGGGTTTGATCCCTTTGAAGTAGTATTTGGAAGGGCATATTATGTGCCTCAGTAAAAGCTCTCATGCCTGCAGAGCTGGAAGCTGACAGTTCACTAGCTAATTATATAAAGAAACTGTTAATAAATAAATCTGTTTTGCAGTTTAACTCTTTTTCAGACAAAAGAACTTTCAGCTGAATAAGAACTTTGTGACTGATACACAAGGGCAAAATGGCCAAGAGTAAAGCAAACAAAAGCAGAGCAACCCAAGAACTATTGCATAATTATTTTCTTTGGCAGTGCATTTGTTGACTAAATATGACAATTTTTCTCTTATTGTGGTTTTCTCTGCACTCAACCACACGAGTAAAAGTGAGAAGACGTGATGAACTGTTTATAGACTGGCATCCAAACTTTAACACATACCTGGCCATGAAGCAAGTGTATACAGAGACTATAAACTTTTCAAATTGCTGGGTTTGTACAGCTATACCAACAGCATATAAAAGACTGTAATGTCCACTGTCCCTCTGGGGATAAAATGAGACTTTGGAAAGTTTTTTATACAGAAACTGTGAGATCACAGGACAAAATTGCTTTATTTTTACCTGTCACACAAAAAGGAGTTGTATGTTTCTACAAGAGTGATACCCTCCAGGTGGGCTGGAGTAATGGTAATATAACAATGTCTTATAAATGTTACATTAAAGTCAAAAGTGGGGGTACTGTTTGTAATACTAACCATGATTCATATCTGAGTTCAATGAAAACTACATTAAATGCAGTATGTGACAATCCAGTCTTAACTAAGCAATTGTCTATTAAGGATAGAAAAATGTTTCATGCAGGAATAACACGTATTAGTACCAAAGTAATGATTTTATTTGTGGGAAAAAGGCATATAAATGGTTACCTGAGAATTGGTCCGGCAGTTGTTTTTTGGGTTATCTGGTTTCAGCAATAAGACATACTGCAGAATTACCTTTGGGTAAAATACAAAACGTAAGGAAAACAGCTCGAGAATCTGTAAATCCAGTTGGTAAAATCGAAGCTGGTTGAAAAGACCATAATTCAGTGAAAGACAAAAGTAAATTGACTCATATGGACTTGGGCAACAGTGTTATATCCAGGGCAGGAATACCACCAGCCTATGGAGCAGTCAAATCGATCTGGGAGCTGAGAAAGCTGTCAAGAAGTCATGAGCAATTTCCACCCTAGAATTGGTGGCTGATAAACTGAATGCAATAAGAACTGTTGTGCTACAAAATCGAATGGCTCTTTACTTCACCCTAGCGGCAAGAGGTGGTACACGAAGAAGAATGCTGTGCTTTTATCCCTGAGGATCGTCACGAGACAAATAACCACCTAGAGGTAATTCAGCAAGTATCAGCAATGACTAAACCAGACCCAAACCCACTGACGGACTTTTTCCAGAATCTGTTTGGGGGGGTGGGGTTCCATCCTATTAAACATTTAATTGCTATTTGTGTGGGTATACTCCTAATAGGAGCATGTGTTTACTGTGAAATTCCCTGCATGAAAAGATTAATCAAAAATTTGTTGATATATCTGTTACTGAAACTTTTTACCAAAGTGTTAAAATTGAAAGATTAATTTCAGATAATGCTTTTTCTGAAATATAAAACCAATGACTAGCTTAGCTGAAAGTCCTCAAAGGGAAAAAGCTAAGAAATGAAATAATATTGTTTATGTTTCTAATAGAATAAAATGCATTAACAGGAGGGAGAATGTCAGAAAAATATGTATTCAATATATCAACTGTTAGAAAGACATATATGCAGACATATATAAGCTGTGTGGTCAGGCATATATAAATGTACTCGAATATATATGAAGTACAAAGGTTGAAAAATAGTATAATATGTAATGCATTTAATTCTGTTTTACTAGAATAATAGTAGAAATGAACTCGCATATTATTGCTTGAAGCATAAGCTGCAGTGTGATTAGAAACTTGGCCTTGGCAGCTCGGCTGGCTCATTTCTGTCAGTAAAGATTATTTTGCAAAGTTAGAAAATAATGAATCTGTGTGCATGTGTATCTTTTCCTGCTTCCACCAGAAGAATGGCCTTGTGCGCACTATCAGAGATAATGTCCAGCTGGTGAACAGAGAGACAAAGAAATGTATTAAAGAGACATTCATCCATTGTATTCGAGCTAATCTAAGAGCCTTGAATTGGCTACATCCTCGGAAGGACATTGTGATTGACCAGGTGCTTGCAAGGCTGTAATATTCTCATGGGAAAGTAACTTTTTAAAAAATTGTAATATCAGCATTTTTCTTATGAATGGTCATGATGTAAAGACCCTGTCACTGACCACGTCAGTGAGGTGGGCAAAAGCTGATTGTAAACCCTATAAAATATCATGTATTTCCTGAATAAAGCCAGACAAAATTCTGTACAAGTTTGTGTATGGTTTTTTGCCTCCTAATGTACATTAGAGTATACGTATATTAGATACTTGAGTTTCCTGCATTACTGTCTGTTATTGACTGTCATTTTAAAAATGCCTAATGATTTTTACAGTCTGATTTTAACAATTTATTTAACACCCACTCACTAGGCTGGACAAGCAGAAGGTTACTGTTAGCTGCCTGTTGGAAGCCAGAATCCACCACATAATACAAGCACTCAGGTCACTCCAGAACAAGTACAAATATGACTCTGACATTGTTCATGTTGGTGTGAATGACCTGAGACGTACCTCCCTGGACTATATGAAAAGAGACATGGAAGAGCTCTCTGATAATGTAGCCCAGGCTGGTATAACCCTGACCCTGAGTAGCATACTGCCCTCACCGAGAATGATACCTCAGTATAAAGAAAAAATGATCAATTTCAACAATTGGCTAAGCTTCTGGTGTCATTCAAAGGGGATCCAGTGTCTGTCAGCCTGGGATAACATGCTCGACAAGTCGTGTTGCTTTGCAAGAGACGGCTTGCACCTGTCACCCCTAGGCTTTCAAATACTGGCCAAGGCTCTTGCTGCCCCCATAGTGCCTTTTTTAGGCAAGGCTCAAAAGTCAAACCCACCTCCGTAAACAGCACAATTAACAAAAAACTGAGGGATATGCTACTCAATGCCAGGAGTTTAAATCTCAAAATGCACGCGCTCAAAGCACTCCTCAGTATAGAGAACGTTGACATCTGTGCAGTAACTGAAACCTGGTTCAAGGCTCTAGGGTGTACCCCAGCACTACCGGGCTAAAACTCATAACACACATTTCGGCCACAGAACATGGACCGAAACACAAAAGGAGGGGGTGTATCCATATTCATCAAGGATACATACACCTCTAGGTTAGTGGCGCAGCATGATATCTCTGAGATCATCTATGTGCAACTAACATTGGGCAAATCTGCAATGCAAATTGTGGCCTGCTACAGATCACCCTCCATGACCCAGGACCACCACTCCACCTTTCTGGAGACACTGGAAAACATGAAGGTGCTACCAAACACCCTGATATTGGGCAATTTCAATTACCCTACCATTCACTGGGAAAACTACTCGAGAACAAATTCCCAGGCCCAGTGCTTCCTGGAATTCATCAACTCAAATGCCCTGGATCAGCTGGTAAAATCTCCTACCAGAGGTGAAAACACATTGGGCCTGGTCATCACCAACATGGGCGACAGGTGTTCCACACCAGAGGTCAACCTGTCACTGGTTAGATCAGACCATAAACTAATCACTCTGGATGTAAACACCCTACCACCACCCCCAACTAAGGAAACCACAGTAAAAAAATTTCTAAAGCAAACTTCACCATACTTAAGACAGAAGTGGTAAGTTTCACAGCCCCCACGCTAAAGGATAACACTGCCCAAGATGCAGAAACCTTTACAAATGCACTCTATGAGCACCTACAGGGATGCATGGATCATGCCATCCCCTAGCAAAACCAAGACTCACTCCTCTAAGAGAAGGAAACCAGTTTGGTGGACCCCTGCAATAAACAGGCTATACAATAGAAGGAGGAAACTAGTTCAGAAAAAAGCAAATCCCAAGAAGGAAAGACATCCCTGATCAGTATCAGTAAGAAACGTAGGTCCCTCATGAAATCATCCAAGGCTAACTTCGAAAGAAAAATAGCCAAGGATTCAAAAGATAACCAGAAAGCCTTCTTTAGCTATGTTAAGAATCTAAGTGGCAACTCGCAGATATGCACTGAACTAGTGCAAAATAGCACAAAAATATACTGAACCTACTGATATTGCCAACATCCTGGCAGATAGATTCAGTGCAAACTTCACCTCCCTCTCACCTCCAAAAGGGCCCACAACAATACTGGAAAAGTGTAGTGTCCCAAAAATCACAGACGCATAGGTGAAAACAGCCCTTTCAAAAGCCAAAAACACAGCATCAATGGGACCAGATGGTGCCCCAGGCTGCGTCTTGCACAAACTACAGAATGAATTAACCCGCAACCTAAACACGCTGTTCAACCTCAGCCTCTCCACAGGCTATGTGCCCATAGAATGGCACACAGCAACAGTTATTCCTCTCCACAAAGGAGGGGCCACAACTGACCCTGGTAACTATCGCCCCATAAGCCTGACTAGCCTGGTCTGCAAGGCTATGGAGGGCATCATCACAGAACTCATTAACAAAGACATTGGGAACCTCCAAACACTTGACCTGATCCAGTTCGGCTTTGTTAAGGGCAGATTATGCCTACTAAACCTGATTGACATCTTCGAGAAAGTCACCAAGGCCATAGATGAGGGAAAGGTGGTTCACACAGCCTACCTTGACCTCACCAAGGCTTTTGACACCATTCCCCACTCGGGTATTACAGAAAAACTCACAAGCCTGAACATAAACCCCTACATCACGAGATGGGTTGCCAACTGGCTTACAGACAGAACTCACACATTAAGAATAGTGGGCTCCAGGACCGACTCTAAACCAGTCACAATTGGTGCCCCACATCGCTCGGTCCTGGGACCCCTACTGTTCAGCATATACTTCTCAGAAGTACAGGCAAACACAGGAGGACTATGGCTAACCAAGTTCGCCAAGGACTGCAAATTGGGAGCCATAATTGACTCTCTGGCTGACACGGACATCCTCCAAAAGGGCCTTACTGGGACAGACACCTGGTGTCAAAGTCATGGCCTCAAGCTAAATTCCAAAAAATGCATATTCATCCCGTTTGGGAAAAACAAAACACCCACGAGTTACCACATAGGTGGCAGCCCCCTTAATACAGAAGAGGTAATAAGAGATCTGGAGACCCACGTAGATAGTAATCTCTCTTTTGACAATCATATTGCCAAAGTAGTTAGGAAATCCTTCTATGTGGCCCATCTAATTACTAAAGGGTTCACATCTAGAAATAAAGAGGTTATAGTGCCCCTCTGCTTGTCACTCATTAGACCCATCATAGAGTACAATGTCCTATTTGGGATGTACCTCATAAGACACTTCCAACAGCTGGAAAGACCACAAAAGTACCTCACCAGGAGGATTACTGGTATCAAACATATGTCATATGCAGCCTGACTGAAAAAATTCTGGCTGTACTCAGTGACATATCGCTTACTCAGAGGTGATCTCTGCCTGACTTACAAAGCCATGTCCAACTCAGAATTGATGGAAATGCTCCACCTAAAGAAATCCAAGTCACTGCGAGCCACGCGTTCTAGTGTGCTAAACCTCGCCACAACAATAAATAGAACATGCTGGAGGGATAGATTCCTGTCACAGAGACTCCCCATGCTTTGGAACAAAATTCCAAATTACATCAGGCAGAGCCCCTCACTAACACTCTTCAAGAGAAACCTTGACGAGTGGATGGGTAACAGAAAATACACCCCTGGGATCACTTCATTGGTTCAAGATCAGTTAATTAATCAATGGGGTGGCGAAAGCCGACACACTCTGGCTAGGTTTATAAATGCCCTCGGGCAGATAGCCTAGTACCTACCTATGAACCTGTGAACCTATTATAAGAGGCATTGCTGTCTCACAAATGATTCATGTCCCATATCCTACTAAATATCTCAATTTCAGACTCAGAAACTGTCACATACCCTCCTAGGTTAATGAATTATTACAACAAATGTCACAATTCTGTCATTATGTGAAATTGTTACAGGCTTGTTAGTAGTTTTATCTGAAAGCATTAACAAGCAAGCAGACTCAAAAACATCTAACTAGGTATGTTATATGGGGTAAACCAAACCGTTAGCCTCATACATTTCAAATGTTTCTGATTTTCAAACAAGTCCCTGATGCTGACCAAAACTTTAACTCTGTCCCTCATAATCCCTTATAAAACTGGTGACTTTTGGTGAAAAGATGCTATAAATAATGACTTAGATTTGTAGACTTCTTTTACTTCATAAAATGTATATTAATTTATACTTGGCTTATTCTGTCAATGCCTCAGGTTAATATTACCATTTTTTTAAATGTGTCCCTAATTATTTCTGTAGTTGTCACTAGTTATGCAGAGATTTGGCCTTGATTCTTTGAGAGCTATGCTTAGCCTCACTAGGAAAATAAACAACACTATCTAACCTGATGCATCACTTTTCACAATGTTTATTCCCCTAGAGTTGTATTGTGGAATGTAGGAAACCTAATTGTTCATCATGATGACAGCCTCCCTCAGTACCTGATATGAATATAAGTAGTGTCATATGTTTTTGCTTAAATCCATTTGTTACCCATTAAGATTTACTTACTGTACCATGTCTGTGGTGTCCAGACATTAAATCAGCCCACCATCACTTTGAACAGAAAATTGCTGTATTCCTAAACATGGCATTAACAGAAACAGAACTGCTTTAACATGTTTCCCTTGAATATGTTCCAGTGTTGCAAGTTTGCCCATAAAAAGTAAATGCAGCTTTGGTCTGCTGTATCAAACGTTTCAGTATTGTTTACCTAAGTGAATTCTGTGTGCTGTGTGATGTGTGTATCTATCCAAAATGTTCCCTGTGCTACCACAGACACATCAGCTCTGTATTCATTTATTGCCTCCTGATGCAAACCTGATTTTACACACACACACACACACACACACACACATATATATATATATATATATATATATATATATATATATATATGTGTGTGTGTGTGTGGTGTGTATATATAGATGTGTACTCACTTGAACTACTGTTTGACCTGTTGGATGAATGTACCTGAATAATACAAACTTGACATTCTTCCTTCTGTGGACTGGAATATGAATAAACCTAATAGCTTTTGTCTGTTGCTATAATGATCATATAACTAAAAACGAACAGAAACTTATTTAGTTCAAAAGAGCACTTTTTGTTTGTTTACTTCTGTAATTCTTTCCTAAATTTCTTAGTGTCATTCTCTCTCACTGTCAGATGATTGTGTATTTAAGTGATGACTTTCCTCATTATAGCTGCATCATGCCTTGATGAGGCATTGTATTTGCTTAGGAGAATTTTTTACTAAAACGTTTAGACTGGTTGTACTTACTTAAAAGCTGTTAGAGTACTTTATTGCAGATTACCCTTAGAAATACTTTTCCGCCAAGTGAGAGAACAACCACAGCTCCAGGACATCTGATCCTCCCTTACCCTTAGGTGATACGACTTGCAAGAATACAGGTAATACCAGATTTTTCACATGATCATAATATAATTGCTATTTGTGGAAACTGGGAGTGACAAATTTATATTTATGCTGCCAATATAACAAATGAGGTAACGTGTTAAGATTAAGTAGCAACAGTCACTTACCATCTGCATACGTAAAATAAAATATTCACATGACATGATAAAGAGTTAACATATGCTTATACAAATAAAAAGAAGGCAACTTTTAAGTGTGGTTTTTCTTCCCAATGTAAAAAAATACTTGAACAAGATAGAGTTGAGGTTAATCGCATTAGGATGAGGCTAACATTTCACTGTATTTGCAATATCGTAGGGATGGCATATCTTGCTATGTGCCAAAATTGTGAAAGGTTTTACGTGGGAAAAACAAAAAGGAAATTTAGAGAGAGAATCTACAAGCACTTATCAGATATCAGAAATAAAAGAGACACTAATACACTTTTTAAACATATTTTAGTTTTCCCTCCCACAAATTTCTGTTCTTTGATCTTGATTTAATTTCAAAAACAATAGAGGTGGACCTTGGGAAGACTTATTGGAGTTTGCAGAACTGAGATGGAAAATTAAACGAAAGGCATGGTCACACCCAGGTTTAAAGGATGAGGTTTGTCTGGGTAGTGTGCTTATGCTATGTTCATATAAGGTTTGGCTGCTGGATGTGTTAAATAATGTCTTAAATGTGATTGTTATATTTTATACATGTGATCTGGGAGAGGGCTATTTAAATGACAAGATGTGGGTTTGTATTTTATTCTGATTGTCTAATTGTTATAATCGACGAAAGTGCTTACGTTTATTTTTACTTTCGTGCAATAAACACCGTTTTGGAATTGGCTCCTGTTTGTCTCCATGTTCTCTGTTGGCTGTCTCATTCCCTCCTATTTTTGGATTGTATAGCTGGTTCTTGGTTTGCAGATTGATAACATCCTTCCTTCTGTTTTTCACGATTGCCTTTCAATGGTATTGCTCTTTACTCAGAAGAAGGGATGCCATGCTCGAAAAAGATTGCAGTGTACTTAACATCAAGCAAATGCAGGACCTGGAGCACATACAGTAGCCTAATCGCATTTGTTGCCACCAAGGTTTATTTACATTGGCCTCACTGTGGCATCAAGACAGAGAACAAACACAGCCTCTGTAGCCTTCCATCACTTTGAGACTTCTGATCAACAATAACATCCTCAAAAGGGTTATAGATAAACATTTTACTGTTTCAAGAAAATGGCTCTGTGATGTTGGAATGTAGTAGTCCTTGTATAAAAGGCTAATATAATTTAGATCACACATACCTGATGTTTTTTGTATTGCTTGCCCAAAGGCACAATATATTCTGCATGCCTCTCCTATGTAATATGTAATATGTAATATGTAATATGTAATATTTGTCTCTTCCATACCATAACCTGCCAACTCAGTGTTTCTTTACTTTGGGAAGCACCCCTGACATATGTTGTTTTTCTTCATAAGAATATTGAATGTAACACACATGTATTACTTTTTTTTATTAATTAAATGCCTGATTTATGTACCAAAATTAAAAAAAAAAAGTTTGTTAACTAAGGTACAGCTCTGATCTATATGCACCAATTTCTGGGAGCACTGTCTCGTTAGGTGACTTACTCTGGGTCATACAGTAAGCACATGGCATCTGTGTGAATCAGCCCAGGACTACAGTTAATTGTAGGTATATCAACCAACTACCAGTTACCCAAGTAATATAAACCTACTTTTTGCTTAATGGAATATGCTGGAAGCAAAAAAGCAAATAGGTTTGTCCGGCATTGTTACTTTGTCATAAAAAAGTAAAAATAAATGTTAGAAGACTTCTGATTTCATAAAAAATAATACTAAATGCATTTCTGGTTAATGGGCCATTTCACATGGCAAATTATTTGAAAAAAAAATGTATTCCAGTAAATAAATAGTTCAAAGGAAAGGAACTCCTTTATTTGAATATTCTAGTTATAAAATGAATGTAGTCATCTAGCTACAAATGTAGACCAGACAGCAAAGAAAAAAATGACACTCAAAGGATTGCCAAAAATCATCCATCTGCACCTGACTCTTTGCAGCTACAAGTATCTTCAGTAACAGGATAAGGTTTGGCTTGAAATATTAGTTGAGAGGTATGTCTACAAGTTATACCCTTGTAAAGTATGTCTGTCCCCTGCTCCCTCTGCTGTTTACATATATTAACTTTGAGACAGCTGTATCTTGTAGTAAGAGGAAAATTTGGGCCTTTGTCCTCCTAGAGATACTGCAACAACACGCTTAATATATATTATTTAGTTATTGACATTTGATCACCGGGAATGTCCCATTGGGAAGGAGTCCATTTTCAGCAGAGGTCCTGGGAGAAAAACTCCAAAGTATTACAAAACATTTTAAGAACAATAATTTTACAGTATATAAAAGTAACACAAAACACAACTACAGTTTAAATAATTATGCCAAATTAGACATACTATGAAAACATTGGTTAAGAATAGATACTAGTTATATGATAATTATTTAATAGTTAGAGAAATTTTAGCCAGTTTATAGAGAAATTAAAAGTAAATTAGTATAATGCAAACAGGAATTGCAGTACAAAGTGAGAGAAAAGCAAACTTATGGTATATTTAAAGAGAAAGCCAGGGAGAGAAATTGATATAAGTAAGGAAGTATGTAAGGAAGGGAAAGGAAGGAGATGTAAGGTATGAATAGGCATTTGTTTACATTTACGGATATAGTTTATCCTGGCAATGAGCAAGAACAGAGCCAACTTTTTGATAGGAAGTCTTTCAGAATGATTTTGAAGGATAGGAGGGAGGGTATTGACCTGATGGATAGAGGCAAGGAGTTTCAGGCCTTACTGATATGGTATGAGTACAAATAATGACCAGCAGATTTAATAAGTTTATGGACAGACAGGATTTTATGTCAATGGATGGTAATGACTAAGTGGGAACACAGTTATGTAGAATGTTATTTAGTGCTGAAGAAGCAGATAGATTCTGCTGATATATCTCCCCAATTTACTTACAGCTTTGCTATTTTGAGGACTGCAGTTATGGTGGACAAAATTTCAACTATCAAGTGCTCACTGCTCTACTTGTCTTGATATAATGACTCTATTTTGCACTGTTTAAGCTTTGATTTCATAAACAAAGCTAAAAACAGTTATAAACATAACAAATTGCATGTTTACTCTCACAGATGTACACACACACACACACACACACACACACACACACACACACACACACACACACACAAAACATGGCTGTTTCATTTAGTTTAGCATATAAAATAAAAAAAAGATGAGTTAAGAAGCAAAGAAGAAAGGTATAAAAGCAACAGAGTAGTAGCTAGGGAGAGTTGCGCTTTGGGTTATCCCTTATGCTGGTGCCCCCTCAAACCAAATGTGAGGGGAAAAGACAGATTTAGGAGGAAGAAGAAAATATATATTTTTACTTATTTTTCATTCATTTAAATAGCCATATCTGTTTAAATGAATGTATGCCAATACCATTACTGTATAATACCAGCATGGAGACTTCACATACCCATTGTAAATTAAATCCCTTTAACAGCTAGCATTAGGGCAACAGCCCATTTCATCTTTGCTTACTATGGTTCAGAAAAGTGATTCAGAAATTGAATGTAATGCATCACAAAGATGGTAGGTCTGTAGCCAGAATAACTTGAGACTGAGTAAATGACAAATCCTCAGCAGGTCACCATTGTTCCTGCTGATAATCTCCATCCCCTTAATGCATGTGGCTATTACTGCCTAGAAATGATTGACAAGAACGGTGTATGGACTACCACCAACCTACCATTTCTGAATGTCAGTAAATCAATTCAGTCCATGTCCATGTTAGTCCTCCTTAATCTACATCAGTTAATTTTAAGATTTTAAATTAACAGATGCTTTCCATCTCTGATGCTGACTGAGTTGCATAAACAAGTGTTCTTCACTTCCCATCAAACTCCTGAAGATTTAATATGAGTATGGCACAGTGAATTGGTCTGTGTTACTCCAAGTTGTCCTAATATATGTGAGCTTGAAAACTGAAAAAACAAATAAGGCAAACTGATGACTTAATTAACTGCCAAACAAACATGAAAGAGAAAATAACATCTCTGCAAAACCAGAATAGGGGAATGTTCTTTTTTATTTGTATTACTTACAAAAAGAAACAAAATATAGTATTGTGTGTATGTGCCCATATGTAGACTACAGAATATAGTACTGCATGTATGCACCCATACGTAGAATACAGAACGTGTATGTGCCCATATATAGAATACAGAATGTAGTACTGCATGTATGTGTCCATATGTAGAATACAGAATATGGTACTGCATGTATGTGCCCATATACAACAAAGGACAGACATGATGGCACCATTATTTCACAAGAGTATCAGCAACCAGCATGGCAACCATATGAGGTCAGAAAAAAATTATAGTGATGCAGTGGACATGACATTTAAGAAATGATTTAAAAATCCCATGGGGGTGGTGGGGATCACTGTATATTTTAATTCATTTACTGATGCACAATCATTACATTTAGCAATTGTGACTGAGTGTCATTTACTTATACAGAAAAGTTTTTCAAACTGGCATAGAGGAACCCTCCAGGTAATACAAGACCCTAGGCACCCGCCTAGGGATCCTTATGCTAGGCCTGGCTCTGGTTACCCTATTGTTCTCTTCCTTCCCCTTTATGACAATATTCCAAAATTGCTGTGCTTCCCTTAGGAACAAACTGAGTATGAAAACATCCCCATACATATTTGGCTGTCAAGATGGCAATATACTCAGCTTCCCCTGATGCTCCTGCAGTAGCACCACAGCGAGAAAAGCTTTACAAATATCTCATCAGTTATCTGGAATCACCCTCCCCCATCTAGCATTAGAAAAGTAGCTAAATAAAAACATTCCAAAGCCAACTAATAAAAACACCTAGAAAGTTACATATCTAGACATGCTGTGCTGAAAAATGGCACTCTTCCATCCCACTTCCTCTTAAGCATGACTAATGACATAAATACCATGGTCCCTGGGACAGATTATGTTGAATATGCTGCTACTACAAGTATGTCAATTTGTAAATAGCAACTATGAGCAGAAGAAAGGGCAGGGGCTTAATCAAACATCTTTTAGGCTTGATTAACCAAGAATACTAGGTCTAAACAGACGGTGTCAAAATTCTATAACTCAGAGTAATGCAGTTAATGATATTTCCAAACATCAGTGGAAACCTATACATGCTCCTGTATCTTCCCATTTAGTGCACGAAAGAACCACCAAATTATGTGGAACAGATTTGTATTTTTTATCTCTTTGGTCTGTATTCCTAGGGGACTCTGCATTGTGTCAGTACACAGATCAGCAAACATTTCTAGTTATTTGTATCATAGTTTCTACTTAGACAGTAAGTGAAGCTGAAGTGGTGTTTTATTGTTAAATTGATAATAGCTTTATTTGTTTTTTGCAAAATATATATGTGTTGGCATTACTACACAAACATGTTCTAAGCCTATCATCTTATCCAAAGAATGTTTAATGCTGTCTTAAATCATGCTTCTGTATGTACTATATGTTGACTTAAGCATGATCTCTATGCACTGTACAATTCCCTGCATCTAAAAGAACCAGATTGTGATTGGAAAGAGTCTAAGGACCAGCTCAGTTTACAAAGTTAAATAAGTAAATAAATAAATTAAATTTGCAACATACCAGGCCTGTTAGAGCCTGCATATTCATGTGCCTATGTGAAACAAGTACATTATCACTATTTGCAGACATATCCTTCACAGTTGCAGTACCAGCGTTTGCTGTTTACACAATATAAGGTAGTGGACAACCAGGCTGACTGAGGCTGCAAAATTTTAACACTGCAACAAATGAGATCTTACTGCAAGCCTTCTAACAGCATGACCACTATCTGTTGGGCAGAGACAACACAGGCAAAATAATTGTTGAACCAGGCTGACTGTCCTTCCTGTAGGATGATCAGTACCATGGGGTACTAGACAGGAAAGTGAGCCATTGTTCCCAGCACCTCATAGATATGACTGAGTGGGCCAAACAAAGGCAAATAAGATAGAAACAGAGTGATCTAATGAGAAGGTGCCTCCAGGGCACACATAACTCACTGAGATGGAAGACGTTCCCATGCACCTTTATGGAGGTGATGTAGCATGCATTATCCCTGGAGGTGTTCTGGATTCTGCTCCCAAGGTGGCTTCATATTTCTGTAGGTGATAGACCAGGTTGATACTGCTTGGCAGTGGTTTGCTTATAGTGACATTTGGAATACTATGTACAGAGTAATCCAGTTTGTATAATGAGTGCTTCAGGCCTGCAATAATGGTCAATCACAGCCACTGATGTTAAGCATAAGTGCAAATGTCATTTGCAGCATGTAAGCCCTTGCTCTAAATGTCACATGGGCACTCGAAGCATATATCATTGGCTGTGTCATGGTGTTCTCACAGTTATCACTGGTGGTCAGCAAGGTATAGAAATAACTTATGCTAGAAAAAGGGCTGATGTCAGTACCACAGCTGTACACAACCTCGATGCCAGCAGACATAGTCATGATCTGTCACTATGGGGTGGTAAGGCAACCTACACATCTCCCTATAGAAATTTCAAAACTTGTATCACAGAATCCTGAAACACTGAAACAAAAAAGCAGAAAACACAGAACAAAGAATGTCAAACATCCTATTTTCTCCCTTAGTTTGTTTTTGCAGACAAACAAGTTTCCCACCCCACACCCTGATGTAGGATCAAGCTTCCTCATTCCCCAAACTTATATATACCAACTCCAAGACTGCCATATGTAAAGGTAGTAATCTGAAGCACAGCAGTCTCAGGCTTTGTATATGTAAGTCCACATTTTCAGTGTCAGTATTATGGACTCACCATAACATTTCAAAAATTCATATACTATCCTCCGTACAGGGTAGAGATACATCCAGAAATATTGAAGACACTGTGGCTATACTGGGTGAGTACCTAGCATCCTAAGAATTGAGAGACAACCTGTTGATGATACCATCATACATGCTTCCACTTTGATAGAAAAAGTTTGTTCACATATATGCAGTGCTTCCGAAGTGGACATATTTAATATAGGCCAGCAACACAGCGGTACACAACAACTTTATAGCTCCCATGTGGTAAATGAGATTCCAACACCACTGGGGGTAAATTGCCAGGATGACATTCCTGTAGTTCTGTTAAAGTCTGACACCACAAAACTGTGTTGTTTGGTTTTGGTGTTTGGGAGAACAATACCCTTCACCATCATGAGATCCATGTGAACATACAGTTCAGACAAAAGGAAATGGTGGCTGCAGTGAAGACTGTAGTGGCACAGGCCACTCGAACTAGCACTTCACCACATAGTGTTGTCAGTGCCCCATGCCAGCCACAGACATTTCTGTAGTGTTGTCACCATATGTTGCCAGGCCCATCACGGATGACAACATTACAGAAATGTCAGTGGCTGGGATGGGGTATGCATTTGTGCTGATTGTGTGCTGGGGTGTTTACAGTGTGCATGCATAACACCATTGTCATAAGCTGTTTGAAGCCCTGCTATTCCTCATCATGGGCATGCACAAAGATGATTTACTTCCAGGTCAAGGTCATGCAGTGGCACCTAATCCATGTTATGGGAGATCATGAGCACTGGCACCACTTGCCAGCAAACTTCATCTAGGTCTGGTCCAAGTAGTGGCATTCAATCCTCGTGTCAGGAGGTCACAAGGCCTCTCATAGTGGTAGTCCACACACCTAGAGCATTTAGATTCCCCACACAGTCTGTCAATGTTCTCCATCCCACCTACTTTTGAAAGTGTTATGCCATTTTGTCTCCTATCCAGATGAGACTATGCACTGTCCAGCCTAGCCTGATAGTAAAACTGCATGTATCATCTATTCTATATCTTATGTGAAATATCACTTTTTAATTGTCAAGGCCTATAGTTATTGGCCAGACATCTCTGCTTTGCCTGCACCACTGTGTAAAGTACTTACTACTGCCTACAGGAGTGCTCATTCTGCATGGGTGCCATCCTCTTCCTCTTCAGTGTACTCTGCTACTGCTGTTGCTGTGGTCGGTATAATAGGTCCTAACAGACCCCGTGCCATGGGGCTGACCAGTCTGTTTCCACATGATTATATTGTGCAGCATGACACAAAAAAGGACTAGCTCTCTGCTGTGTTAGAGGACTACTACAGTGCTCTTCTAGCTGCATCAAGGCAGCACCAGCATGCCTTTAGAATGCCAAGGGCACAGTGACATTCTAGGCCTCAGCAAGGGCAGTGGTGCATTTTATTTCAACTCCAGTTTCTAGAGTGTGGACAAACATTATGAGCCAGGAATTAAGGGAGTGTCCAGCATCTCCTGCAAAACACACACACACACACACACACACACACACACACACACACACACACACACACAAAGAAATTTGTTAGCAGTTTTTGCCACTACTGTATCTCAGTCATATGCCCCCTCCCAGTCAGTCGAGCCATTTATTCCCCATAACTGGGATGAGAGATATGCAGGAGAGCCCATCAGTCAGACAGCAATCGGGGTATATCGAGATTTTTACTTTATTCTTATCTCTGTGCAGATGCCCCACTAAACAGCCAAAGGAGCCATGCAACCAGCACTAGCTGTCCCTAGTCACTTCAACAAATAATGTCAACAAAGAATCCACCTGCTGAAAAATCCAAATAAAAGAAACAAACACTGCAGATGCCGAAATGTACTAGCTAGCACAAAGTTTTAATTTAAGCACTTTTGTCCACTTCACCTTTACTGTAGATTTCTTCAGATACAAAAACTCCCCACCACAAACATTTAAATAGTAAAACATCATACTGCCATCTAGTGGTTAATCATAAAATACCACATAAAAAACTTCAAGTATACATGTAACAAAATAAAAACAGCAATGTAACCAACTATTTAAACAACTAAGAAACTATATAAAAACCTTTTAAAAGCCACAGTGTCTCAATTGAAATGATAAATAAACTAGTATGCAAATAAATGAAGATGTTAAAAATAATGTAAGACTTTTTAATAAGTAATAAACTATTTATAGATAATGTATTATTAATACCTGGAGGACTCGTATTTAATAAAACTTGCCAGTATAATTCACACTTTTCTACTTGGGCTTCCTAGTTATCACCCTTCTCAAATTGGAGTAACTTTTCTAAAACAATAAATACAATTCTTTTTACATTCTCACATTGTTCAAAGTGTTCAAAGAATTATTTGTGCCATTTCTCCTGATAGCCTAGTAACAACCTATGAACCTATATATACTATCTGCCCTAGGGCATTTACAAGCCTAGCCAGAGTGTGTTTGGCTTTCACCACACTTTTAGATTTGTAGACTGTGCCTATGAATAGTAGGTCACAGAATATAGTCCCTTTACGGTTAATGTATTGTGCCTCTATCTAGCAGGGACCCAGAAGTGATCCCAGGAGTATACTTACGGTCTCCCATCCACTCGTCAAGATTTCTCTTGAAGAGGGTCATTGAGGGGCTCTGCCTAACCTGGACTGGGATTTTGTTCCAGAGTGAGGGGAGCCTCTGGGATATGAATCTGTCCCTCCAGCATGTCCTATTTATTTCTGTGCTGAGGTTTAAGTCTCTAGAACGTGTAGCTCTAAGGGATTTGGATTTCTTGAGATGGAGCATGTCCATTAATTCTGGGTTGGACATGGCTTTATATGTCAGGCACAGATCACCTCTGAGTAGATGGTAAGCAACTGAGTAGAGCCAGAGTTTCTTTAGCCTAATTGCATAGGGCATCTGTTTGAGTCCCTTTATCCTCTTGGTGAGGTACTTTTGGGGTCTTTCCAGTTGCTGCAGGTACCGGGTAAGGTGCATCCCAAATGGGGCATTGTATTCAATTATGGGCCTGATGAGTGATGAATAGAGTGGTACAATGACCTCACTTGATCAAGATGTGAAATCTTTTGTGATGAGGTGGGCTATATAGAAGGTCTTTCTGACCAATTTGGCAACATGGTTGTCAAAGGAGAGATTACTATCTACTTGGGTCCCCAAGTCCCTGATTACTTCCTCCGTACTTAGTGTGTTACCTCCTATGTGGTAGTCTGTGCGCACTTTGTTTTTCCCAAAGGGGATGACAATGCATTTTTTTGCATTTAGCTTTAGGCCATGACTCTGGCACCAGTTATCTGTCTCTGTGAGACCCTTTTGGAGAATGCTTGTGTCAGCCAGGGAGTCTATTATGGCATCTAGTTTGCAGTCATCTGCGAACTTCGTCAGCCATAGTCCTCCCGTGTTTGCCTGTACCTCAGAGAAGTAAATACCGAACAAGAGAGGTCCCAGGACTGAGCCTTGTGGAACTCCACTTGTAACTGGTTTAGAGTCTGACAAGGCCCCTGCAATTTTGACTACATGGGTTCTATCCCTGAGCCAGTTTGCAACCCATCTTGTGACATAGGGGTTGATATTTAAGCTGGTAAGCTTATTTATGATACCAGAATGGGGTATTGTGTCGAAGGCTTTTGCGAGGTCCAGGTAGGCTGTGTGGACCACTTTCCCTTCGTCTATGGCCCTGGTAACAGTTTCAAAGAAGTCGACCAGGTTCAAGAGGCAAGACCTGCCCTTAACAAAGCCGAACTGGGTAGGATCCAGTCTCTGAAGGTTACCGATATCATTGTTTATGAGTTCCATGATGATATGCTCCATAGCTTTGCAGACCAGGCTAGTCAGGCATATAGGGTGATAGTTTCCAGGGTCTGTAGTGGCACCTCCCTTGTGGAGTGGGACCACCATTGCTGTATGCCATTACTTGGGTACATATCCTGTGGTAAGGCTGAGGTTGAGCAGGGACTTTAGGTGAGGGTTTAGCTCATCTTGTAGCTCATGTAGGACGCATCCCGGGACACCGTCTGGTCCCATTGATGCTGTGTTTTTTGCTTTGGAGAGGGCAGGTCTCATTTGATCATCTGTGATGTCTGGGAGGTTACACTCTGTTGAGATGGGGATTTGCTCTTTTGGGGGGGTGGGGGGGGGAGAAATTTGCACTGAATCTGTCTGCCAGGATATTGACAATGTCTGCTGGTTCAGCGTATTTTTTGTCGTTTTGCACTAACTCGGAGCATATCTGGGAGTTGACGCCCAGGTTCCTGACATAACTAAAGAATGCCTTGTGGTTGTCCTTAGTATCTTGTGCAATTTTTCTTTTGAAGCTGGCCTTAGATTATTTTATGTGGGACCGTAGCTTCTTGCTGGTACTGATCAGAGTTGCCTTCCCTTTTTGGGATCTTGCTCTATCATGTAGTAGCTTCCTCCTTTTGTTGTACAGCTAATTTATGGCCGGGGTCCACTAGACAGGTCTCTTGCCCTTGGAGGAGTGAGTCTTGGTTTTATTTGGGATAGCATGATCCATGCATTCCTGCAGGTGTCCATAGAATGTATTTGTGAAGGATTCTGCAGTTTGAGCCATGTTTTCCACTGGCCCAGGGGCTTTGAAGGTTTCCACCTCAGTTTTGAGAAGTGTGAAGTGGTTACCTTGACTGGGGGTGGGGATGGGATATGGATGTCCAGTGAGATTAATTTGTGGTCTGATCTTACCAGTGAGGGGTATACCTCTGGTGTGGAACATAGCATCCCTATGTTTGTAATGACCAGATCCAGTATGTTATCCCCTCTTGTGGGGGTATTGACCAGTTGTTCCATAGCATTTGAGTTTATAAACTCTAGGAACCTTTGGGCAAGGGTGTGTGGGCTTGAGTAGTTTACCCACTCAATATTTGGGTAGTTGAAGTCACCCAATATGATGGTGTTTGGAGAGACTTTCATGTTCTCCAGTGTTTTCAGGAAGGCCGAGTGGGGTTCCTGAGTTTGCGAGGGTGGTCTGTAGCAGGCAATAAACTGAAAAGCAGTTTTGCCCACTGTTAGTTGCACGTGGATGGTTTCCATTGCTTCGTGCAGTGCTACTAACCTGGAGGTGTGGGTATTTTTGATATATATGGATAGTCCCCCTCATTTTGTGGTTCGGTCCGAGCTTTGTAGCCAGAAAGCATGGTATGAAGTATAACCTGGTAGTGCTGGGGTGCTCTCTGGAGGCTTGAACCAGGTCTCTGTTACCGTACAGACATCGATGTTCTCCATACTGAGGATGCTGATATATTCTATGTTTCAAAGCTTTCGCAGTCTTGCCCGAATAGAATGCTGGACATGTGCTTCATTGTGCTAAATATATCAGAAAATGCTGGCAAGGGACTGTGACCAATACAAAGCCAACTTAGCGTATCCATGTCCCAGCTGGTTGTCCAAGTTGGAGGGTCTATCATTAGTGCACAATGTAAATGAGACTATAGAACCCCATTCCAGTGCTATGATAATGCTGATAATCATCTTTTTTTCAGACAAAGCCAGAGGTCCACGATATTCTTCAAGAATTTTGAACAAGAACAATAGGGTAAAGTATTATATGGCAAACAGAACACTCAATATGGATGGTCCCAAGAGAATAGATCCCCAGCCTGCAAAGAGGATGAATATGAGGCAACAACTAAGACAGCCCTGGACAATACACTTAAAAGTCAAGGTACTCTGTACAATTTTAAGGGCTTTAACATTTATAACTATAGCCATTTGAACATTAGCCCTATGTTGGGGGAGTTCTTTTACAAAGGGTTCACCTTCATTTCAGCTAAAAGGTTCAGTTTAGTAGACAGCACTTTTTATTTAAAATTGTTTGTTTGCAAGCTAAATTTGGCTGTTTTTTTCAAGGATAATGGTCAAGGGGATAAGCAGAGTTTTGGGTTATGAAGAAGTAGCTTGTTTACCCCCCCCCCACTGAATCCGATTTTGTCCTCCTTCAAAATGGCATGTGATAAGGAGTTATGAGCTTTAAATGTGGGTGCTGGTTACTATAATTTAACCATGGAAGAAAATAAGCTGTTAAGGAACTGAATTATGAAACCAGATAAAGAGGGTGGTGCTGTGTTAATGGACTGTTTTGTATACTCCCAAAATATGTTATAATATTTGGAGAATGGTGAGGTTTTTTTTTTAATCCGAGTAAAAATGAAATTAATTTAGCCTATTGGCATATTGATTACTGGCGAGAAGATGCTACTGTGAATTTTGATATGGACAGTGCCATTTTTGAATTTTTAAGAGTGGCTAAACCTGTAATATCAAATATTTTCGATATACCAAAAGTGTGCAAATCTGTGAAGGACCCTCAGTTCAAACAATTGTGCCAGCAGGGAGTTCAAAAACTGAACCTTTGGTGCAGTTTATAAACTAAACTTTGAAAATTTTTGATAGTAAAACATGCATTATTAAAGACACATGGCACTTTTTGAACAATATGCACCAGGTCCAATTTGATAAAGATGTGATCTTCCTAATGCTTGATGTAAAAGACTTGTTTATAGTCATCCCACATCAGGATAGCTTACAGTGATTTCACAAAACTTTAGTTTGCAGTACAAATCTACCTTTGCTTGCCATTAACTTCATGGTTGAGGCCATGAAGTTGGTGTTAACCAACAGTTTTATATTCTTTGAGTCTGAATACTTTAAGCAAACTATGAGGGGTTGCTATGGGGGCATTTGCAACCCCAGGTTTTTCTAACATCATATTGAGGTGGTGGGAAGAAAGTTTGTTTTCTTTTCCCCCTTTGTTAGCAATATCAAGAGAGCAAAAATGATGATTTCTTTAACAGAAGGACCAGTGTGGATGGAGGTGAGCAGAGGCAACTTGTGTATGTATGGTCATCCCACAATGTGAATACCTGGCTGAACTAATGCATGGATATTTTTATTGCAGTAGTGTATAACCAAGGTAATTTAAAGCAGACATTAGACCCTTTTGAAGTTAAGCTGACTATGTTTAGAAAACTATAACTGGGAAATAGTTAATTTGTGGAGTATATTAAATCCAAGTGGGTATCTAAAGGTTTATGGAGCTGGAAGTTTCCAACAGGATTAGCTGAAGGCTCCAATTTATATCAGGTACTTTTACTGTTGTTGACCAACAAGATTGTGAACTTATAGAGATTTTGGTAAAGCACAACCAAAAAGCAATGGTAAATGTAATTACTGAATTGGATAAACTTATTACTAACAACTTGTTTTTTTATAATTAAAGATAAATATGGCCAAGTATTTTTGAAGTGGATAAGGTAGTTAATGCTATTAAACAGAGGAAAGAGAAACATTTTGAAAGAGACAGATGGAATATCTTAATGGTATTGGATATCCTAAACCTGTGGGTTGACCTCCTCAGGAGTCAAGAGAATGAACAGAAGAATATGTGGGTACAAATCTTGATGTTATGGATGAATTCCCCCTTTAGAGTTATCCCATTTAATGTGGTCCAAGAGGATAAGGAATCATAAGCGGGGGAGTTTTACAGTTGTAGATCAACAAAACTAGGGTTCCAATATGCAACAATGCCATGTTTGCAGAATGAACAACAGGTGGAGGAGACATAGAATAATGAATGCTATGATGTGGTCCTACAAAGCCCTGGCCATGAACCAAATCCCCCAGTTCCAGTTATCACATTTAACAATGATGGGGAGTTTAGAATATATAATTTTAGTGAGCTACCAGTGGAAAGAGGGCATGCAAATATTTTGGCAAAAGGCTTTACTTTTGTACCCACTTCTAGATCTAGGAAAAAATAAATTATTATTGACCTAAACTTATTTTTAAGAAAAATTAATTTCAAAATTCTTTTTGGGTTGGAAAATTCTTGCCCACCAACTAATATTTTGTACAAGAAAAGCCTTTGCAATCCTCCACTACATCTTTCTCTATTATTGTTTGAAAAACTATGTACATTAGATTTTAGGAAATATTATGCCTACCTTAGTAAGGCACAATACAGCCTGTCTGTTTTGGAACAGCAGTTGTTAAATGAACTTTGTTGTAATAAGGCCATAAGAATGTTGAAGCTGGAGAAGGCAAGGAGGGAGGGGTTGTAATTATGCATAAAACTATGTTAACCAAATGGACATTTTGTTGAATGAAGGAACTTATGAGGAATCGTGTTAATATTTCCTACATGAAAATTAACTATGCCATTAAGGATCACTTCAATCAAGGGCAAATTATTTTCAATTAATATACATTTTGGACAGTCCATATCCTATCATTCCCTCGATCTTCCGTATACCGAAGATCTATAAGAGTGTTGTAGATTCTCTTAAGACCTACTGTTAATGCTGGGAGGTCAAAATCCTACCCCCTTGACAAATGCATTGACCTCACTCTTAAGGACACTTCAAAGCAATTCAATTATTTATGTAAGGATTCATGGAACTTTTTATTTAAATTGAGACAAGTTAGTTTTTGTGACAGTAATTTTTTTTTCACTATTGATGTTAATTTGTTTAATGTCATTTGCCATGATATTGGTCTAGAATGGTTTCAGGAGTTTTTGATTGAATCCACTATTTTTTTTTCTCTAGAAAGATTCAAGTATTAATAGTGTTTATGTAATTTGTTTGGAAGAAAAAAATTATATTTTTTGAAGGGCAAACTGAAGGAGTAGCAAGGGGGGGTGTGTGCCCCCATTTATGCTAACATTATCTTGATTCAGTGTGGTAAAAGAGAAATATTGTGAAGACACATTTCATAAGACTGTCTTGATATTATTTCGGATGATGTTTTATTTTATGAGGAAGTTAAGGTTCTTAGCAAGATGTTTTGTGTTAAGCAGTGCCCTCTTGAGTTTATTAAAGGGTTGAGAGAAGAGGTGATTAAAGAAAGATTTAATTTGTACAAACCTGTTTTAAAAAATGGGTTTGAGAACATGCAGGAATGTTCTAATGAATTAACCCCAGTAACTAGTAGGAGAAATGTTTCCTAAGCTGCAGGTTGTGGCCCATATTTTAGGGCTTTGTGAAGGCCTTTAATAATGCCAGTAAATATGTAAAAAATATTATAACAAAGAATTGGACTAATTTCATTACAGCCCAATATTTGGATGACATTTTGGGTAAAAGTCTTGCCTTGGTATTTAAAACTGGTATTAATTTGAAGAGGAGATTTGAAAATGGACACAAGGGATGAGAGAATAAGATGGTTGTTATGGGGTATGCTTAAGTGCAGCCCATATAGATATATTTTTGAAGATACAAGTTTTATGGTGGATACTTTTCTGAGAACAGTCATCCCAAAGGGAAGTTTCATTGTAACATCACAGGGAAGTGGTATATTTAGCACAATGCAGCACATGTCCAGCATGTGAAAGTGTTGAAACGTAGAATTTATTAGCATACATATGCTATCAAGAGAAAGGCTACAAGTAATTCTTTGTTTATATTCTCTGTGCAATGTGAGAGTTAAAACAAAATGGATTTTTTGTTTTAGAAAAGATATCCCATTTTGAGAGGAGTGGTGACTGGGAAGCCCAAGTAGAAAAGCGTGAATTATACTGGCAAGTGTTATTAGATGCAATGAGTTTTTTTAGTATTAATGATAGGATATCTATACATAGTTCATTACTTATTAAAAAGTCTTACATTTAGTTTTAACATCTTAATTTATTTACATACTGGTTTATTTATGATTTCAGTCGAGACACTGTCCCCAGGATTCATGAAGCTTGTGCCAAGCGCCTGAGTAGCGTCGGCGATCTAGCGCCAAATATGGCCACCGAGCGATTCAGGTACGAGCTGTTTCCATGTGTACTACCAGTGTACGCCAGAGCTGCGCAGCTTCCGGCACATGTATGCTAATTACCCCATGTGCAGCAGTGTAGCATGCAAATGAAGGTATATAGCGATTCATGAAGTGGTGCAGGCATAGCGTAAGCATGAAGAAATGTAAACCAAAAAAAGGGTTTACATTTTTTGAAACATAAAATTGGAGCCAAGAAAGCAGACCAAACTTACGTATTATAATGTTAATATATGCCAATGGCTAAATATATAGCCAATGGCATAAAAAAAGATGCACAACACATAAAAAATAACATTTAATGTCATGGCCACACTAACTCAAAGTAAAACCGCAGTGCATCGGTGCACAAACGGGATCACAATGAAAATATATTTAGATGTCATAAAACTGCAATGTAACACAATTTATGAATTTCCCATAATAGTCAATTGCACGCATGCTACACCACAACCATGGTGCAAGGGTTGCTAAGGGTCTGTGACAGTGTTCTGCATGGTAACTAGGAATTAGTATTCAATGCCATGCAAATGAGGCAAGTAATACTGAATCGCAAACTCCCCGCCAGCGTAAGGATGTACCACATGGCGTAGTGGTACAACACTGAGGTGTGGCCTGGAGGTAAACATGACATCAAGAGAGGGGTGCGCCACCATAGCTGTAAGCACATTGGAGCATTGCTAATCCATGTTGCCTGTTGCTAAGCAAAGCCACAGGATAGGGGTGTGGAAGTAGCCATAGCTTTGCTTAGCTGAGAGCACACAAGGTAACCAAAAGTGCATGTGAATGTGGATGAAAACGCACTCGAAACCTGGTAAATGGCTGTGCGCGGTGCGCACCACAGCTGAAACAGGAAGACAATAAGGAAATGCTGCAGCATGGTAATTGGAGTACAAATGAGTAATTAACACCTAGGAACTCACAGTGGGCCATTGACAACAGCTAACAAGGCTGCTAGCAGCTACCTGCAGAACAGGAAAGGGGAGGTGCCGTACTGCAAAGAAAAGAGTACTGTCACAGCAGAACAAAGCAAACTTGCAGTAGATCAGTTACATAACACATTTCCCAACACAATCCTGGGTTGTGAAAGTACAAAACAAGAAAACAGGCAGCTGGATGCATGGCTGACAATGGGAGGGGAATCAGGTTGAAAAGTGAAGTAAAGGGTAATAGATGAATCACAGCAGCCAAGAGTAAGTCAACACCAAAGGCCCCACAATAGCAGTACCTGCTGTAAAACCCATAATTAAGATACCCCACAGATGGAATTGCAGATACACATCCAATTACACCAGCATCATCCATTGCGCAATAGTATACACTTGTGTATTCCCAGACACTCTGCACCATTGGTGTATACAGATGGGGAACTTTTAATATGTACCTGTTAAGGGCTGCCATATCTTTGATTCACCAGCATGTGTTGGAGACTGAAGGCGGTGTGGAGGATGATGCTGACAACCATCTCAGGCACTGGAGGAGGAGAAGAGTGTTCAGATCCAGGGTAACCTACCAGGGGCTACATGATCTGGAGACAGTAGAGCATTACAGGGTGGACAGGGACACCATACAGCAACTTGTTGAGCTGTGCTGGCCACACCTCAGAGCCAGAAGTAACAGAGGGGAACCCATCCCAGTGGACGCGAAGGTATGTGTAAGCTTGAGAATACTAGCCACAGGTACCTTCCAAAGGCCAACTGGGGATATCATGGGGATCTCACAGGCATCAGCATCCAGGGTACTCCACCAGTTCCTGGATGCTATCTTACCACATGCCAATGAGCACATATACTTCCCTCGAACGCAAGAGGAGTTGGCCAGCAATATGCATCTCTTCCACCATGTGGAAGACTACCCGGAGGTACTGGGTGCAATAGACTGCATGCACATACTCATCAAGACACCACCCAGTGAACAGGGTAAGTGCTACATAAACCACAAGGGATACACCTTCATCAACTGCCAGGTTGTGTGCAATGCCCAGGACATTATCATGGATGTGTGTGCTGGCAGCCCTGGAAGCTATCATAACTCCCACATCTGGCATGCCTCACAGCTGTATCAGGTATTTGCCAGGGGGGACATCCCATATGGCCACCTGGTGGGGAATGCTGGCTATGCACTGGAACCGTGGATGATGACTCCCATCAGAAATGCACACACAGCCACGCAAGAGCGCCATAATGAGGCACACGCAGAAACCAGAATCATCATGGAGCGCATGTTTTGGATGCTGAAATCATGGTTCCATTGCTTGGACATATCTGGTGGAGCCTTGCAGCACTCTCCGGGCACGTGTGCCCACATCTTCATAGTATGTGCCATGTACACAATATGATCCTGCAGAAACAGCTGCAGCAGGGACAGAATGGTGAAGGCCCTCACAGACCACCACCATTGCCAAGGGCCCCACAGGCACAGAGGGACTCAGACCACGAACACCCTGTGCCAGCCCCTGTAGGCAGACCGAGGTATGTCCAGTATGCACATGCCTTGGCAATGAGGGAATGTATAGCACACATACTGACAGTGTAGGCACTTATGGACTGACACCCTTATCCACCTGCTTACACAGCAAACATGGATGGCACACACACACGACCACCTGTAAATTGTCATGTATAGGTAGTCTACTGTGTGCATCCTACATAGGTAGCCCTCAACTACTGTACACACAACTGCCATTGGCACAAGCTAAGTCAATACCTGAACAGTAAATTAAGCTATCAGCATATGTCCATACTGCATGTATAGGTTTATAGAGACATAGGTAGATACATGCCTAACTGCCCGAGGCCACTCATAATCATAGCCAAAAAGTGTCTGCTGTTGCCACCCCATTGATTAACTAACTGTCCCTCTGTGGAGCAGAGCCAATTGCGGGATGGTACCCACCTACTCTGCAAGGATTTCCTGGAGTGTTAGTGAGTGGTTTTGTATAATGTAATCAGGGATGGAGTTCTAAATAATGGGGGAGTATCCATGACAGGAATCTTCCCAGATGATTTACATGTTACATAGTATACCTTAACCACAGCTTGCATATATAGGTAGTATTCCACAGAATAATAAACATGTGGAACACACAACTGCTGAAATGTGCGTTAATCACCCTTGCACTACCAGTGCCTGCTCTGAAAGTTAAAATTACCACTGCCAGGATTAGAACACGCAACCATGTACACAATCTTCACAATAACATACCACTAAGCTACCTAAGATGTACCAATGGCAGTTGTGTATACTGACAGGATAAAACACAAAAGGTAGGAATGTGTGGAAATAGGACAAACCAGCATGTACCCAATGAAAGGTGTATGCTATATACATATATATATATATATATATATATATATATATATATATATATATATATGTATAATATATATATATAAATCAACATATATATATATATATATATATATATATATATATAGAGAGAGAGAGAGAGAGAGAGAGAGATATATGTCAATATCTGGGGATATACATATATATATATATATATATATATATATATATATATATATATATATATATATATATGTAGATATATAGATAGGTTAACAACATCTACATAATCATGAAGGTACATATAAATGGGATACCTACCACATACCGACTGCTTGACATACCGACGCACATAATCACAAGGCTTAAAGTCCGAAAGACCACAGTACCAAAACACCAGAAGTGCAAGTTTAAAATCACGATGTTAAGGGACAGTTAGTCAGTGCTTCTGGTGTTGTGGTTCAGGTAGGCTACTGTGTGTAAGTGTGTTTCTGAGGGCTGTAGTGTGTGTAAGTGTGTGTTCTGAGTGTGGTGTGTGTTCCTGATGGACTGTAATGTGCGGGTGTGGGTTTGCTTTGTGCATCTGTTTGTGTGATCTAGGAGGTAGAATATTAAAGTAGGGGGGTGTGGGGGGCATAGACACCCACATTGGGGGTGTAGGGGGGGCTTGCCAACCTGCTCATATGTAGTGTCGGATGGTTTGTTTGGATGTGGTGGGTAGCAGTGTGTCTGTGTGTGCACGTGTGTGTTCTATGTTTGTGTTACTTTCGTGAGTTACTGTCATTGTCAGTAATGTGGGATATGGGAGTCTGGGCCCAGTACTGTGAGCGTTGGAATGGTGTGGTTTCAGGATTCCATAGGTATCCCGTATATAGCGGTTGAAGTGTTCATATATGAGTGTAACATGGACCATAGCAATCACATATTCTGCCATGATCAACCTTTATGAACAAAGGATATGGAGAGTATATGCCTATACACTATTACAAATATGTGCTATGGACATGAGCCAATGATAGGGTTACCACCTGTCCAACCTTGTGAGGGACAGTCCCTTACTGGGCAGTTGTGTCCTGACCAAATATTTTAAACGTGGCAAATGTCCTGAGATTGTAGGACATAATTATATCCCATATGTAATGTAATAGTTGCATACAATAGTTTTTTCTGTATCTAAAATACCTACATGTTACAAGAAACAGGATAAGCAACTAAACTGCTACAAGAATAAGCTTATATTTAGGCAAGAAAGGAAAGTTCTATCCCTTGTACTGACCATGGGTTTGTGTCGGCCTGTAAAATCTGATGTGTGTCCCAAAAATGTCCCACTATGGCCATATGAAAAGGTGGCAACCCTAGCCAAAGAGAGTCAGTCACCAACACAACTCCAATGATTGCAAATACCTATGACAGAAATACACAGCTTTCATGTAGCAACACTTTATTACATTCTGATGTATTGCCGAAAGGATTCAAGGACTAACATCACCTGCATGCTATACAGGAACCACTTAACAGTGCCTTAATGAATCAGCCTGCAATTACCATAGTATTATTCCACTGAAGGATAGGTATTCAAATAGGGAAGGAACCCTCACGCACATATTGATTATGTATAAAAGCAGTTCCTACACACCTGCACCAGCTATGTACACCCACCAACATCACCTCCACACCCAAACAAATTACAATACAAACTGTAATAACATCACAAATCATTCACTCATTGTACGACATTTACAGAAGCCTTAACATACCTTGTCAGAGACACACTAACATGGCCCTATGTGAAATAGTTGATGTTATACAGTGGAACAGCTGCTGATGTTACAGGGTTTGTATGCACTAATCCCATTTCAGAGGGTTGTGTGTACCCCGGGAAGTGCTACCAATTACTGATTAACAGCGCAGTATGATACACATGTACACCAAATTAAGGATGTCTGGTGAGCACACTGTAAACCACATAACAGTTCATGCATAGCCATACAGCCTTGAGCTGAACATCCTTGCCAGACTGAAACATCTGCAGAAGTATCAGGTACAAACAAACCCTGCATAAGTAGCAATGTTCTGAAATATAACAGCTGTACTCACATGTAGAACATTTTCTAGCCATTACACACAATCCACGGGAGTCATGAAGCTAATATATCTCTGTCTGTCTCCATATAGCTGTTGAAATACATCACAAACAACACATCCAGGCCATCTTCCTCAAAAGTAAGGCAAACTGACAACACCCAAGTGGAGTACTCAATTATACACCACTGTTGCCATGGTATTGGCTAATGGAGTAGCTGCACAGCTGATGTGCATCTAATTAACTACTTTGGAACACCAATTGGTGTTCAGGATAGCACATGTTACCGATATTTAACAAGAGAAGGATGGCTTATCACACATTCAAATCATCTGTATATACCAGCAGAATGTTACAAAGAAGATTGAAACACAAACTGAAAAGGATTGAATTAACAGTCAGCTACACCTCGGGTTACTAATAAGGTATGTAGAACACTCAGTATGTCTGTGTTTGTAGTACCTGTTTGTAATATTTAAAGTGCATGCAATCCATATAGTGGAAACAGTTATCTTGTAGTAATGTATTGTTGAACATAGTAATGCTTGCAGTATTTATGTGTGTACTGCTGTAGGTCACAAGGCAAACACCAAATACACCACAAGGGATGTTATATAAAGGCTTTGAACACAAATATTTCTCACCAGCCGCTGTCAGTGGCAGGGCTGGTCCAACAAGTATGTGCTATAACAGGGGATAGCATATGTTGACATATTGAAACAGTAGGCATATGTATGGGTGTATTACTGAGAATAACATGTCGATGGTTGGCCCACTGTGCAATTATGATTTGCATTGTGGGATATTGTGCCAATAACTGTGTAATGTACAGTATTGTAGGCAGATATGTATTACAAGTTACATAACATTAGTTATGTCTATTGGCATTTACAATACACAATAACAGGATACATATGACTTGTAGTCACTTGACAGTTTATCAGCATGATAAGTAAAATGAAAGAACTAGTTAACTATCCAGGCACATAAGACATGTAATAAGTGCAAAGGTAGTTAATAGGCTGTCTTACCAAGGGTATTTATAAGCCTAGCTAGAGTGTGTTGGCTTTCGCCACCACCATAGGTTAGTTCCCTGTGCCTCTGAATGGCAGAGCCATTAGTTCCCTGTGCCTCTGTCCAGCGGAGCCACTGCAGTGACCCCCAGGGTATATATCTGTTTCTCATCCACCCGTCAAGATTTCCCTTGAAGAGTGCTAGTGAGGGGCCCTGTCTGATGTACATTGGAATCATGTTCCAAAGCATGGGGAGTCTCCAGGTCAGAAATCTATCTGTCCAGCATGTCCTAGTCATCGTTGTGGTTTGGTGTATATCCCTAGAGCATGTGGCTCTCAGGGACCTCTGTTTAGGTGGAGCATATCCAGCAATACTGGGTTGGACATGGGCCTTGTATGTCAAGCAGAGATCACCTGTGAGTATGAGGTATGCAACTGAGTACAGCTGGAGTTTCTTAGCTTGGGCTGCATAGGTCATCTGTTTGAGGTCAGTAATCCTCTTGGTGTGGTAGTGTTGTGGTCTTCAAAGCTGTTGCAGTTGTCTTGTAAGGTACATCCCAAATGGGATGTTGTATCCTTTAATGGGTCTAATAAGTCAGGCGTAGAGAGGCAGAATGGCCTCCTTTGTTCTGGATGCAAACCCATTAGAGATTAGGGAGGCCACGTAGAAGGATATTCTAACCACCTTGTCATTATGGGTATCGAAGGAGGGATTGCTATCTACTGGGGTTCCCAGATCCCTTATTACCTTTTCTGTATTTAGGGGACTAGCAACTATGTGGTAGTCCGTGAATAATTAGTTATATCCAAAGGGGATGACTATGCACTTTTTGGCATTCAGCTTGAGGCCATGATATTGACACCAGGTATCCGTCTCAGTGTGACCCTTCCGGAGGGTGTCTGTAACAGCTGGGGAAACAATTATGTCCCCTAGCTTGCAGTCATCTGCAAACCTTTTCAGCCAAAGCCCTCCTGTGCATGGTCTATTGTGGCGCCACCTATGTGGAGTGGGATAACTGTTGCTGTGTGACATTCAGGGGGCACAAAGCCCAATGCGAGGCTATTATGGAACATGGTGCATAGGTGAGGAGCCAGTATGTTCTGAAGTTCATGTAAAACGCAGCCTGGGATGTTGTCCGGTCCCATGGATGCTGTGATATTGGCTTTAGAGTGTGCAGCTTTTACCAGATTAGTTGTGAGTACAGGGACTCTGCACTCTTCCTGTATAGATATGGGCCCTTTAGGGGGTGAGAGGGGGGAAAGGTAGCACTGAACCTATCTGCCAGGATGTTGGCAATATCAGTTGGTTCTGTAATTTTCGTGCCTTTGTGCTATAACTCAAAGGAGATCTGGGTGTTGACATTGAGATATTTGACATAGCTATAGAATGCTTTGTGGTTGTTGTTGGAATTAGTGGCAGTTTTGTTTTTGTAGCTAGCTTTGGAGAATCTTATAAGGGATCTTACCTTCTTACTGAGGCTGACCAGGGAGCTCCTCCATGCATGGGATTGTGCTCTCTTTTGCAACAGTGTCTTCCTCCTGTTGTACAGTTTGTTTATGGCAGGGGACCACCAGATTGGCTTCCTTAATTAGGAGTATAGCATCTTGGTTCTGTTTGGAATAGCACATTCCATGCACTTGTGTAAGTGCTTATAGAGTGCATTTGTGTAGGATTTAGCAGTTGTAACAGTATTGTCCATCTGCATGGGTGTCATGACGTTCACCATGTCTGTCTTAAGAAGCATGAAGTTGGCTTTGTAGACATATTATACTGTGGTTCCCTTAATGGGGGGTGGGGGCGGGATGTGGATATCAATGGTGTTCAGCTTATGGTCAGATCGGACCAATGAGGAGTTGACTTCAGGTGTGGGACACCGGTCACTCATGTTGGTAATGCCTAGGTCTAGGATATTGTTTCCCCTGGTGGGTTTGTGGATATGTTGATCCAGGGCATTGGTGTTTATGAATTCCAGAAAGCGTTGAGCTAATGAGTTGGTACATGAGTAGTTTTCTCAGTTAATGGTGGGGTAGATTCAGTGAGACTATGTGATGAGTGTGGCGTGGTGTGAATGTTTACCTTCTCCACATGACTGTCAGGGTCATGCTTGGTTGGAGAGAGATTTACCTCCAGTTGGCTAGATAAGTGCATCTCATACAGGTTGTAGTTTTGGGTGGTAGGTGAAGAGGGTCATCTGTGTACATGAGGCAATGTCTACATTGCCTCAAGATGTCCAGATTCATCAGAGAGACAGGAGAGAACACTGGCAGCTGACCCTTGGACATGCCTGAATATAAAACTAATTTCCCCTAGATAAGTGAAGAAAGTGAGTACAAGAGCTATTTTACTCTAAGCAAGTGAGAAAAGTATGTACAAAACCTGTTTACCTCTACATAATGAGGAAGATTGAGTGATAAATTAATTAGTAGCTTATGTAGTGCTTACAAGTTCTGAAAAAGTGCTGAGCATGAATAAGCAATCCAGATAGGGTCTTGGATAACATAAACACACTGCCCCCCCCCAACAGGTACACAATCATATATCCACGTACACCACAGATCCCCTGTACCCACAACTATGCAGGTACAAGCTGCACTCAGGCTGCATGGGACCTGTCCACATCACAGGTTGTATCATACACATATGGCAAAACAAGTTGCTCTCCACATACACATCATGTAAAACATAGCTTTATGTCAGGCGCTGTGCACACTGAATGGTGCACACCAACAGGTATCACAATCCACAAAGGGGGAGACACCACTGATAATGGGAAGTACTGCAATACTACCCTGCTGTGTCTGGTCTGAAAGGCCATGAACCTTGATCAAATTATTTGATGTCAGCAGTGCAGATATAGATGACAGTAAGGTTGATTTCACACTGCATATCATAACCTTTCCAGGTCATAGGACATCATCTCCCATACTGTGTTCCACCTACACTTGGTATACTAGATGTACATTCCTATGTCACAGGAGTGTTTTGCAACAGGACTGCTGGCAGAACCAACACTACAGAAGGTGTCTGAATAATGCATGCACATCACACCAGTGCCAGCTACAGTAAGACAGGGTTAATTAATTGCATTCCCCCTCATTGTAGTCCATACCACACAGACAAACAGAAGGCATCTGCCTATTGAAGTATGCAAATGACTATGACCTAGTAGCAATAGCCGACTCAGAGTGTTGTGGACAACAT
>NC_056741.1:1954233947-1954243947 GCF_019279795.1 Protopterus annectens
AATGACTCCCCGATTATACAGCTACTTTGGTTTTGTCATATGATGATGCCTGTGCCGCATCCCTGACATCCATACCATCGGTGTAGGGGCATGCTCATATGGTCTGATGCACAGGGTGAACAGACTAGGAAGATAAGTGTAGTTTACAGTTGTTGAGTACTGTTGACAGGCAGCAGACATACCATGTACTATAGGTGTACAATGCATTTCATACTGTTAACAGTATGTGTCTTGTGTAACAACAGTAACTGCATGTCGGTCATGATGTTCTGCTTTCCTCCTTCAGGTCTAATTGCACGTGCTGGTGGATGTCAGTGGTTGCAGTTAGTGTCCCATATGTCAATGTGGACTACTCACAGGTATGTATGAATATACCAGCATGCACCGTGTAGCTGCCACATAACAGTGAGAATGTCCCACATTCCAAACATGTCTACTGATCCAAGAGCATGATAGCTGTGTATTAAGCTACTGGGACTACAAACATGACATCCATACTGGGTGACATCACAGGTACAGTTACATGGAAGTAAGAGAGCGGTCTAGCTGATTACAAGGGTAGAGGCCAGTGGGAAGTGTGATGCCTCATTGGGAAGTGGTAATACACGTTCCCATGACAGGATGCCAACACTCAACTGCACCCACACACTCAGGTATTGACACACATGTATCCAGTGACACAGTAACACACCCACACACTCACGGATTCACCGACACAGTAACAAACACTCACACACAGTTGCTACTGTTGAGGTGAAGGCCCCTGCCTATGTGCAAATCATCATTACAGTACTGTGCACCTACATGATGCGCCACAGAGAATACACATGTACAGGTAGTCAGCATGGCCTAAGATTGGGGACATCAACATGTATAGTAGACTGCATCACCTGGATGGGGGAGGGGTCTTATCAGTTCAGTATGGTAACATACATCCTCACTCCAGGGACCAGACAGCCATACATACACACACATACATACACACACTATGGCATTCACTATTGCATACACCTATGTCACGCACATACAGATACCTCACATGTGTGAGATACATGCCCCTGCCTAGGTCCTGCTTTCTACATTGCAGTCTGTACAGATGTGTACACTAGTGTACAGGAGAGTGAGTAACCATTGAGATGTATTCCCCACCATATAGACACACACACAACCACATATGCCAGTACTGTGAATCAAAGACCTGCCTAGCTCATGATACGTATGACAGACCTACAGCAGTATTGCACGTGTTACAAAGTGTACTGATGCTTCCTTTGGCAACAGTGCTGATATATGCACATGGGACGTCTTAACTGTTAACAGGTGTCAAGTGATTTACCTTCGGTGTCACCCTGACCGCTCTCTAAGTTGTGTGTTATGTCCTTCAGTTAACAAAACCATTGCTTACCAGTTACGTAGGTTATTGTAGGACCGCGTGTGACACACCTGTGAGCTGTCCTCAGCAAACATCCATCTGCAAAGATACCCCACCACTTAATTATTTCCACACATCTGTCCATACCTGAGGTACATCTTTTCGTACATTCAGCATATCACCATATACAGTTGGCAATGTTGAGCCTGCATTGCAACTGCATGATGTACTAAGATACACGTCACCTGCATACATCAGCAACTGCACATGCATGGTATCTGAATGCACACCACTACATGTACATGTGTGTAGGTCCTACAATCCTGTCATTTGGTCATGTTTGTAGGCATTGCAATTGGTGGACATGTGTAATGACATACATGACACATGGAGTGTTGTATGATATGATAGGTGTAATGGGTGACTGGTACAGAGGGAATGTTACCTCTGTCAACATTAATATCACACCTTATGTGCTGTTAGCATTCAGCAGCCATGAACCTACATTCCATGTGCATGTGTGTAATGGCTGTAGCCACCTATTTGCACAAAGGACAATAACAGCTATGCTATTTACATGTATGTTGTGTCTGGCATGTACATACCCAGGGCAGGTACATGTATGTCATATCCAAACATGAGGTTGTGTACTGGTGTACAGCAACAGTCATCTGCTAATGCTGTAAATAACCGAGCACCCCTGGTATGTGTACAGCTGACCTGGTTACAGACAGTGGTATCATTGCATTGCATAACACATGATGCAACTGTGTCAATACATGGGTACTCTCTGCAGTTGATGTAGAGCTTGGCACAGTCCACTGGTCAAGGGTCACATGGTGGTGTACTCTTATATGTCCTACAACATGTATGGATGTGTGTTGGTGGTCCGAGGGCATGGTGGTGTCTGAGCTTCACATCCTAGAATGCAAGCATGTGACACTGTGTCCTTCACATGACTCATCTGTGATGCCTTTCGTGGGGGTACCAGTCAATACATGTGAGTGGCCTCTATGTATGTGGGGACACCACCACCTGGAGCTGTGTTATGGCCCACATGTCTGGTTCTGAGGTATATGGTGGTAGTGCTATTGTGCACTACAGAGCCATCAGCCAGGTGTTCCTCATTGCACAGATGTCAGTACTCCCCATTGTTGGATCTACAGTGAGCAGCTGTGATTATGGACGCTACACATCTAGCACTGGTTAGCATAAGCATACAATGCAGCTGTCCACTATGTGTCAGGGTGTTATCCTGCATTTAGGACATTTGCCTTGGAATGGCACTATATGGGCGGATGCGACTTGGGTATTGTCCCCACTCCCTTGAATCATGGATGCATGAGATATGTATCAAAGGCCTGTCTACTGTCAGTCATGTCATCCCAGAATGACAAACACTGGACAACCTCGTACTTACAGCAGGACATTGGGTCATTGTGTTGGTCAAGCAGTTGCCACTTCTAGCAAGGCTCATTGTGTTGGTCAAGCAGTTTCCACTCCTAGCAAGACATCACTACGAGTGCTGATATTGTGCTTCATATAGGATAGTACATCTAAGGTGATGGATAGCAGCAGACATTGTGTAAAAGACCGGTGTCAGATATATGTAGAGCAGTGTTCCTGCTAACAATGACAACTACTAACATCAGAGCCCATTACAATGTGTTCATTATGTCTACCTGTAATACCATGGCCACTGTGGCCTTCCGTGTTTAGAATCAGAGTGTATCCCAGACAGCCCTGTGCTGCTAAGTGTATGAGCATGCCCAGTATAATCTTGTGTAGATGGACACATAGTGCATTCCAAACAGCCCTGTGCTACTAAGTGTGTGAGCATGCCCAGTGACACCTTGTGTCAGTTATGTGCCTCTGTGTATGGGCATGGCCATTGTCATCCTGTATAGTGATAGTAGTCATCCATTCCACAGATGGGCATACTCCAGGTCAGGCAAATACTCCAGGTCAGGATAGATTCCTACTTTAAACACACAGGTTCACAGGTATGTACATCTTAACTGCCAGCATCCCTGTTGATGTCCACATTCCTAGAAGGTCATAATGACAGCCTTGAAATGTGTAGTCTGTGTGGCGTGACTCGTAACTATGTAGTATTGTAATAGTGATCTGTAGATAGGCAGGTGTTCTGTTCCTACCACTGGCATGTGTGTGTTGTGTATGTGTTTGTCCCCATCTGCCTGAGGACTGAAAAATGCTTTTAGACTGCTCACACTCCATACAATTCTTATACCCACCTTTGGCAAGGCTGATGATGTCACCCATCTACAAATACACCTCTGGGAGTGCTGTGCCCCAGTAATCTTGGTAGCGCGTTCTGTAACTGCATACTGCTGTAGTGTAATAAAGTAGTTAGGTCAGTGTTGTAATCCCAGACTTGCCATGTGTGTGTGTGTGTGTGTGTGTGTGTGTGTGTGTGTGTGTGTGTGTGTGTGTGTGTGTGTGTGTGTGTGTGTGTGTGTGTGTGTGTGTGTGTGTATTTGTCCCCGTCTGCCTGAGGACTGTAAAATGCTTTTAGAGTGCTCACACTCCATACAATTCCTATACCCACCTTTGGCAAGGCTGATGATGTCACCCATCTACAAATACACCTCTGGGAGTGCTATGTCCCAGTAATCTCGGTGGCGCATTCTGTAACTGCGTAATGCTGTAGTGTAATTAGTTAGGTCAGTGTTCTAATCCCAGACTTGCCATGTGTGTGTTTGTCCCCGTCTGCCTGAGGACTGAAAAATTTTTAGACTGCTTACACTCCATACAATTCCTATACCCAACTTTGGTAAGGCTGATGATGTCACCCATCTACAAATACACCTCTGGGAGTGCTGTGTCCTAGTAATCTCAGTGGCGTGTTCTGTAACTGCGTAATATTGTACTGTAATAAAGTAGTTAGGTTGGTGTTCTAATCCCAGACTTGCTGCATGTGTGTTTGTTCCCATCTGCTTGAGGACTGAAAAATGCTTTTAGACTGCTCAAACTCCATACAATTCCTATACCCACCTTTGGCAAGGCTAATGATGTCATCCATCTACAAATACACCTCTGGGAGTGCTGTGTCTCAGTAATCTTGGTGGCACATTCTGTAACTGCATAATGCTGTAGTGTAATAAAGTAGATAGGTCGGTGTTCTAATCCGAGACTTGCCAGGTGTGTGTGTGTGTGTGTGTGTGTGTGTGTGTGTGTGTGTGTGTGTGTGTGTGTGTGTGTGTTTGTCCCGGTCTGCCTGAGGACTGAAAAATGCTTTTAGACTGATCACACTCCATGCAACTCCTATACCCACCTTTGGCAAGGCTGATGATGTCACCCATCTACAAATGCACCTCTGGGAGTGCTATGGCCCAATAATCTCAGTAGCACATTCTGTAACTGCATAATGCTGTAGTGTAATAAAGTAATTAGGTCAGTGTTCTAATCCCAGACTTGCTAAGTGTGTGTGGGTGTGTGTTTGCGTGTGTTTGTCCCCATCTGCCTGAGGACTGAAAAATGCTTTTAGACTGCTCACACTTCATACAATTCCTATACCCACCTTTGGCAGGGCTGATGATGTCACCCACCTACAAATACACCTCTGGGAGTGCTGAGTCTCAGTAGTCTCCATAGCGTGTTCTGTACCTGCGTAATGCTGTAGTGTAATAATGTAGTTAGGTCAGTGTTCTAATCCCAGACTTGCCATGTGTGTGTGTGTTTGTCCCTGTCTGCCTGGGGACTGAAAAATGCTTTTTGACTGCTCACACTTCATACAATTCTTATACCCACCTTTGGCAAGGCTGATCATGTCACCCATCTACAAATACACTTCTGGGAGTGCTGTCCCAGTAATCTGGGTAGTGCATTCTGTAACTGTGTAATGCTGTAGTGTGTTAAAGTAGTTAGGTCAGTGTTTGAATCCCAGACATGCCAAGTGTGTGTGTGTGTGTGTGTGTGTGTGTGTGTGTGTGTGTGTGTGACAAATACAGTGCTTTGTAGAGTATGCACTCTCTGTACAAATTACAGGACCACCTTTGTCATTCCTGCTGTTGTCACCCACCTAGGTATACACATGTAGGCGTGCTGCAACCCAGTATTTGCCATAGCACGTGCCCTAAAAGTGTATTGCTGCATGTGTGATACAGTAGGTGGGGGTTTGTGTCCAGGATATGGCAAGTGTGTGTTTGTCTGTCAGAGCCTGTGTAGAGGTGGCTGTGAGTGTCTTGCCATTGGAAATGGGGAGTGGATTTTGTAGTTTTCCTATATGGTGTCCATTTTATGACACATTGGCCACCTCACGAGGTGTACAGCTGTCATTCAGTCACGGGACTGTGTTGCCAAGCCATACCCCTACATCTGGCAAAAGGCCTGGAAAACAAAGTATGCAACCCTATTAGTACCCGGTATATGTCTCGCACCTATGTGCCATGCACAAACAAACTTGCCTAGGATATCCCGCTATGTTGCTAGTACCATACACATTGATGACAGATAGTAGGCATGGTGTGAATGCAGTGGCCTGCAACGGATATGGCACCCTGTACAGTGGTACAATGGGCACATACATGTGGACATTGTGCCTTCACTATGTTCCACACTGGATGCCTGCAACATATGTGGTGCCATCAAATGTGATCCACAGAGGCCATACAATGCTGTATGCATGTGCACTGTATGGACCCATGCCACTGACACCATGGAATACCTGTATCATACTATCAATGCAGGTGCAGGGTCAACCTGCTCACTATAAGCAGGTTTTGCCACACCAGGCCATTATTGGCATATCAAGGGATAACAGGCTGTGTACACAACATCTGCCTGCCAAACCAGGTACACCTGTACATGTCACTGTACAGTATTGTGGGACATGCACATCCCAGGCAATGTCCATGTGAAGGACTATCAAACACAGACATGGCATGCATTAAAAATGCACTGCACACCATTGTCGGGTGACACAATGCCAAGGATTACCCCTCATCCAGCCTTGTACAGCCATCTTGCACAGCCAACCACTACACACCCATGAAGCAATGCATACATGCATGCCAGTACTGACACCTTGTGTCAGCATGTGGGTTTTGATGCTCCCAACCACAGTTACTCCCAGTATAACCCTCGTTGGCATACCAACAGATGTCAAACACTTTCACATGCCCTAGCCCATAGAACCTCCAGATATCCCCTGTGGTGCATATAGTCCTATGCATCACTACAGTGTGGCAAACTAAGTAGTTAGGTTGTATATTTGTGGATCTGGCAAAGATTGTCAATGCATGTCCATTAGAGAGTGTGGTTGTGGTGACAATGGCATCCATTCACATGGACATCCATGTGTGCCACACCTAATGTATGTCTACTATATCTCTGTTGCAGATGTCACTCACCTACACACATATATGTTCTTACAGCACAGCAACATGTTGCCTTTGTGGCACACATAGTAATGTCATGCACATGTAATAGTAATGAGTAGTCAGTCAGGGGTTTGACCCCTGTACTGTTAGGCGTGTGGCAGACAATGCTTAGGGTTACGTCTCCAAGCCCTTCCCTGGTGTACTTTGCCTGTTCCACCCACACACTCTCTGGTGGATGTGAAAGAGTACACCTGCTCAGCAGCAGCATGTGTATTGTAAGTGATGGACATGGTCAGATGATGGCCTCTACACCTATTGCAGTCCTCCTCTAGCTGATTGCATGTGTAACAGCTGTGATGGTGTTCCCATAGCCATTCACATGATAAACACGGTACACTATCTAGGGAAAACATGTTGGAATTTGGCCATGACAATCGCTGTGAGTGGTACTTGGATGTGGTGTTCTGACACAGCATCACAAATGATATCTGGATGTGCCTCAAACATTATACACAGTAGGAAATAGCCTAAAGACAGGGGGTGATGTGCCACACATGACTACAGCATGTACGTGTAGGTATGCTGTATTGAGACTACTGCCTGTTTAACATGTGTGTAGTAATGGCTATTCCGCATGTTTTAATACAGACATGACAGTACTCTGTTCTTGAGGGACCCCCATCTGTATGGCCATCTGTGAACTGGTCAGTGTGTGCAACCATTTGTTTCCTATGTTACACACTGAACACACATCTGTGCACAGCAGAAGCATAGTCTGAGGATTGCAGATAGTACATGATGATAGGGATGTGTTACTGCCATCGCATCCCTGACTGGACATGTGTCACATGAAACCGTGATATGACAGACACTGTCTGGGGTTCCCAGTGACAAGCCAATAATGGGCATCTGTTCATAGCTGCAGTCACACGTCTACTACACATTGTACAGATGGCATGCAGTATATATGCATGTGTTGTGCTCCCTTTGCATATGTATACCATCTGTTGTGTTGGGTTGATGGTGATATCTATGCATACTGTTGTAGGTAATCCTGTATGCTGGTGTCTATCACTAAGCCATATGTGGGTTTAAACTGCAGCACCATAGGCTGAATGGGGTGGGAGGTCCCAGCAGAGCCTCCTGTCCCACTTCAGCTGACCATGGCACCGGGCACTAGCACATCTGGGGCCCAACCTTGGACATCAGCCTCTGTTGGCTCTGCACCACCTTCTAGTGGGACCACCACTAAGGATGGAGCATGCCCCCCCTGGGAGCAGGACTAGACAGGTACATGTTTGCTGTCGTACAGTCCTGGACGTGTTGCGTTTGGGGCTCACTAAGGGATTCCAAAGCCAGATATGCAAGCTCAAGGGCAGAGTGCCACATTTACAGGGTGATGCTGCCCCTCCTGGACAGCCCCCAGCACTGCTTCCTTTGTAGCTGTTTAGGTGCAGTGGTGGCTGCCCATGGCTGGGGACCTCTTTCCCTCTGTTACCATGGTCTTGTGAATACCAAACACTCATCCCCGTCGGGGTGTATCCCCCCACGTGTCATATACCAACCCTGTATGCTGTCTTGTCTGTGATCCTACCCTACCTATCCTCCAGGGCCATACCTACACTCCTTCCCCTACATCCGACCCTCACCTACAGAAACATAAGGCCAATTGGCTGCTAGGACTACATCTGCCCTATACATAGCTGTCCATTTCACACACGTGTCCACTGGACACATGTAACCCTTGAAATATGCATCACAACATACTCCTGTTATCCTCACCCCTGTCCCTCAGGCGCACGGTCCTGGTATGCACATCACTCCTAAATGGTCCAGGTACACCTGATGAGGGTGACCCCATTGTACACACAACACTACCGGTCCCAGTATGGTTACCCCATGTACCTTTATCATGATGATGATGATGTAGCGCACAGCACCTTGCAAGAGTACTGTTCACAAATAAGGATTGGACAGGTACTGTTGTGTTAATGTACATTACATGCACAGAGTGATGTATACGGCCAATGTACAACTATTTGCGTGTATGAATGACACATGTCTGTCTGAGGGAGTCTTGAGATCACATAGAACAACACCACTAAATAATACATGCGTCGCTGGTGTTTCCCATTTCATTTGTTTGTAATGCTTTGTTGCCACATGGTATGTTCCTGATATATCTCTATATATGTATGTTCCTATATGTTGGACATGAACACTCACATATACATCTACATGATGGGATACATTCCTATACTGTTGAATGACTGTGCTGTATAATATGTTTGTGGTACTGTCCATTGCCTGATATCTGACATGGCATATTGGTAATTCACATTAGCAGTGTGTGCAGGGTCCTGGTTTCGAGCCTTGCAGAGGATGTTTATTTGGTTGCAGGGCAGAACAAGGCCATCGGATAGGGAGGGAGTAAGGCACATTAAAGCAGTTGGGAGCATGTGTGCGTGGGTTTGTGCGGTGTTACTCATTGCTGACCTCTGGTTACAGATTCTTAAACTCGGTTAGCCTCTACACTGTTTTACCAGTGCAATACTCACATACTGGTAGCCAAACAGGCTTACACCCACTCACTCTCGCACTTGCAAATGCACCATTAGTGCTTGCATCTGACACTCACACCCCTGGGTGGGAGCGAGGACCAAACTATTACCCTGTGATGCCTATTACATCAGACTATATGACTACAGTATTAGGAATGGCTGCCTATTAGGCGACGGCATGGCATTCGACTGTACGGAATTGGTGGCCTGTCCAGTGAATTAATCATATTATTTGAGTGTTCCTCATACAATCTGCTCTTGTCTGGCTGATACATGGGAACCAAGACTCTTCAATACAGACAAGTAATTGGGTTTTGGGAGTGACATCCATCGGCCGAGTCATGCTACCGCATACCTATTATAGGCTTCCCACCTTTTCCATTGGCCAAGGTGGGACAGTAGGGTTAAGACTTGTCCCACTTTGCGAGGGACAGTCCCTATTTAGGCAGTTGTGTCCTGCAAAAATAATCAAGACATAGCAAATGTCTTGAGACTACAGGACAGAAATATATCCGAAGTTTCTTTAATAGTTGCATGAAACAGTTATTTTATATATGAAACGTCTATATGTTATGTGAAGTAGCATAAGCAATTCAAATGTTACTAGAATAAGCTTTTATTTGTGCAAATAATTAAAATTCTGTACTATGCATGGCTGTAGGTATGTTTTCTCCTGGAAAATATGACATTTCTACAGAACATGTCCCACTTCGGGCATTTGAAAA
>NC_056741.1:1954248947-1954343947 GCF_019279795.1 Protopterus annectens
CCGATAATGCACGTGGGGAGACGTGCATCACGTTCAGGTGTTTAATCCTGGGTCGTAGGTTCTGCAGGACCAGCTGGAGGCTGAGCAAGGTTGTGGTCAGGTACTGCTAATCTGAGTTGTGACCGTTAGGGTCGCCACCTTTTCAAATGCCCACAGTGGGACATGTTTTGTACAAACATCAGAGTTTGCAAGGCAAAACATACCCACAGCCAATACATAACTTCACTGTTTTCACTGTTTTGCCTAAATAAATGCTTATTCTTGTAGCACTTTAGTTGCTTATTCTTTTACTTATAACATTTAGGTGTTTCAGAAACAGAATAACTGTTTTATGCAACTATTACATTAAATATAGGAACTATGTTTGTCCTAATATCTCAGGACATTTGCCATTTTTCCAATTTTTATGCAGGACACAACTGGCCAAGAAGGGACTGTCCCTCGCAAAGTGGGACAGGTGGTATTCCTAGTGCCCGGATGTCAACAGGGGTGGACGTCGTGTTATGTCACAAAGTCTAATCTTGAGAACAGAAACTTATCCCATGAGTGATGTCCAAAAATTGTAAACGAAGGACCCCATTCAGCTGGCTATTCGAAAATGTGGTAGGGTTATGCATGTATGGGATACCTAGTTTGCATGCCTGAGACTGCCTAGGGTGCGACTGCCTACTAGATGTAGGTAGGGCTCACGATGTGCAGATATGGCTCCACCAAGCTAGCAGCCTGTGTATGGGTAGTTTTAGTGGACATTCAGCAAGGGGGGTTGGTGTGCTGTGGAAGGGATGATGGGTATTCAATTATGTATCCAGGTGTGTCGGGGTTGGATGGCTCGGTTCAGGCCAGACCATTATGTGTGCGTGAGCTGGTAACGTTTCTGTACATGTCTATCGCACATTTTAATGTTCATATGTTTGTGGGATTGTGTTCTGCAGTATGGCCTGTCAGGTTGTATTGTGAATGTGAATGTTTGTTCTTTAGTTTTCTTTCTGATTCACCTACTGCTCCCTCGTACACCTCCAGTTCACCTGTTGTGCATCTGACCCAGTCTCCCCTTGGTGAATTATTACATTACCCATCATCCCCCACCCCCATATTCCACACACACCATCCATCCCTTCTCTGGTTGATGGCTCATGGCACAGACAACAGAACACATTGCATACTCTATATATCTCTGGTACCAATATGGTTGTGAGGACAACCCTGGCATATCTGATCTTCCACATGCTGTACTTCACGCACATAGGTACACACAAATACCTATCTTTCATGACATGGTAGGTAGATGTGGGTAATACCCATTCATCTTTGGCCCGTCCAGACAGGGACAACCTGGACCACAAATGGGCAGATATTGAGCGAATGCTCTGACCATTGGTAGGGTTGCCATCTTTTTTAGATGGCCAAAGTGGGACATCTTCGGGACACACCAGATTTTACAGGCCGACACATGCCCATGGTCAGTACAAAGGAGAGTACTTTACTTTTATGCCTAATTGACAGCTTATTCTTGTTGCAGTTTAGTTGCTTATTCAGTTTCTTATGACATTTAGGTGTTTCAGATACAGAATAACTGTTTTATGTGACTATTACATAAATATAGGACATATTTTTGTCATTAAATCTCAGGACATCTGCCATTTGACACTAAATGTGCAGGACACAACTGCCCAAAGAGGGACTATCCCTCGCAAAGTGGGACAGGTGGTTACCCTATATGCATCTATCTATCTATCTATATATATATATATATATATATATATATATATATATATATATATGTGTGTGTGTGTGTGTGTGTGTGTGTGTGTATATATACGTATGCATGCAAACACATCTATATAATTTAATTACTTTGATCATACTGTTAAATGACTGTGCTGTCTGCTATGTTTGTGATAACATCGACGTTAGGTATAACTGCCATGGCTTAGTGGTAAATCACATTGATTGTGATGTGTAGGGTCCTGGCATCGGGCCTTGCCGACACAGTATATTGTGTTGCTGGGCGAAACAAGGGCCATTGGACAAAGGGTGAGTACAACAATTTTCAGCTGCGGTTTCCTGTTTAACCTCCGATTTACGTCACGCAATATCCTTGTACATTCTTACTGTGATACATCACCCCAGTTCACATTTCATTGGTATTATATCGTTCTACAACAATATGCTCGTATACGTATTACGTGTCATAAATAGTGTGTTCTGCAGTCGAAACGGCAATGTCTGCTTGAAAGTCAGATGCTCTGACCACTACACTTTTGGTGTTCTGCTTCATTTATATGTATACCCTTGGTTCATAGTTACCCGAACACACGCTTCAACACTTCACTAACACAGCAGGCATCCATTTTCCGGTTGGGAAAACCGCACTACTACACATGTGCCATTTCCTACTGCTCTGGCCCCGTGCCGCATGTTGACTCACTCAAAGTATATTCAGACTTCCAAAGCCTATAGTCCTGGCACGTATGTGTATTTGATTGTCAGGGTGTTCATGTGGTCATCTGGTATTAGGCTTGTCCGCCTGGGGACCGGGACTGCCCTGTACCTAGTTGAAAGTCAGACTTAGCACGGGGACATAGTTAGTTTCACTTTTAGCTTCCTACCTGTGGTTGGGGATGCAGAGGTGTGCTCACCTCTGTCCACATATAACAGCACAAATATCATGGGGGGTTCCGCTGCTGTTTCCCTTTATATTCATTATGACTGCAATATTGTGACCATGTTCATTCTTTATATCTATCTATATATATATATATATATATATATATATATATATATATATATATATATATATATATAAATATATCGTTCTGTACATACACATGCATATATACCTACATGCTTATTTACATTTCCCATCCCGTTGAATCACCGCCACTTACCGTCACTCACACACGCTTGCATACCCGCTTACATCTAAGGTTTCTACCTTTTCAAATAGCCAAAGTGGGGCATTTTCGGGACACACATTAGATTTTACAGGCCAACACATACCCACGGTCAGTACAAAGGTTAGAACTTTACTTTTTTGCCTAAATGAAAGCTTATTCTTGTAGCACTTTAGTTGCTTATTCTGTTTCTTGTAACATTTACGTATTTTACATACAGAAATAACATTTTATGTAACTGTTACATGAAATATGGGACACAATTATGTCCTACAATCTCAGGACATTTGCTATTTTATTATTTTTGGTCAGGACACAACTGCCCAAGAAGGGACTGCCCTTGCAAAGTGGGATAGGTGGTAACCCTACTTATGTTGGCTTTAAAGTGCCTTAATCACCCTATATCCGACTGCCACTTTGCGAATGTAAAAGGTATATATTCCCAATAATGTATGTGGGGAGACATGCATCATGGTCAGGTGTTTAATCCTGGGTCATAGGTTCTGCAGGACCGGCTGGAGGCAGAGCAGGGTTGTGGACAACTACTGCTCATACAACTTGTGTCCAGATGTCTACTGGACCAGACATTGTGTCGTGACACCAACTCTAATCTTTAGAACAGATACTTATCCCATGAGGGATATCCAAAAATTTTGGGACCAATAACCTCGATGTTTTTGGATTTACGAAAATGAGGTAGGGTTGTACATGCAAGGGATAAATAGTTTGCAATCCTGAGACTGCCTAGGGTGAGACTGCCTACTAGATTTGAGTAGGGGTCATTATGTGCAGATATGGCTGCACCAAGCTAGCAGCCCGAGTATGGGTGGTTTTGGTGGACATTCAGGAAGTGGGGTTGGTGTGCTGTGGATGGGGATGATCGGTATTCAATTATGTATCCAGGTGTGTTGAGGTTGGATGGCTCAGTTCAGGCCAGATCATTACGTGGGTATGTGCCGGTAACATTTCTGTACATGTGTATTGCACATTTTAATGGTCATATGTTTGTTGGATTGTGTTCTACAGTATGGCCTGTCAGGTTGTATTGCAGATGTGAATGTTTGTTTTTTGGTTTTCTCTCTGATTCACCCCACTGCTCCCTCATACACCTCCAGTTCACCTATTGTGCATCCAACCCAGTCTCCCCTTGGCTAATTATTACATTACCTGTCACCCCCCACCCCCATATTCCACACACACCATCCATCCCTTCTCTGGTTGATGGCCCATGGCACAGTCGACAGGACACATTGCGTACACTACATATCTCTGGTATCAATATGGTTGTGAGGACTACCCTAGCATTTTTGATCTTCCACATGCTGTACTTCAGGCACATAGGTACACACAAATATTTATCTTTCATGACATGGTAGGTAGACCCGGGTAATACCCATTCATTTTTGGGCTGACCTGACAAATACGACTTGGACTGCAAATGGGCAGTTATTGAGCGAATGCTCTGACCATTGGTAATGTTGCCACCTTTTCATATGACCAAAATGGGACATTTTTGGGACACACACCAGATTTTACAGGCCAACACATACCCACGGTCAGTAGAAAGGAAAGTACTTTAGTTTTATGCCTAAATGTAAGCTTATTGTTGTAGCAGTTTAGTTGCTTATTCTGTTTCGTTTAGTTGCTTATTCTGTTTCTTGTAACATTTAAGTATTTTACATACAGAAATAAGTATTGTATGGGACTATTACATAAAATATGGGGCATAATTATGTCCTACAATCGCAGGACATTTAACATTTATAATAGTTTTGGTATGGACCCAACTGCTCAGAGGGCAACTGTCCCTCACAATGTGGGACAGGTGGTAACCCTAACCATTGGGCTAGGCTTAGCAACTGGCAGCATGCTAACATGCTGCATTTTGCTTCCACTTGGTATAACTATCGACACTACAATAGAATATGGGCATGGGGTTTTAAATGTCATTTGTTCAAGGGATGGGGACTCAATATTCAGCTATGTGCCTTTGTGTTTACTTTATATTTTGTTGTTCACAAAACTGTCTTGCATGCTTTGCATACATTTCAGTATCCATGGACACTGACAGGAGTGATTACTATTAGAGGCAGGCTGTACTAGTCAGCATTTTAGGTTACGCGTATGAAACCGACATGTTCATGCCTCCGTGCAAAGCTTAGATATGCCCCCTGCACTTGCGCATGTTTCCTATGCACGTGGCCGTTGCAGCAGCGTGCCTTCATTAATATGTATGTGGTGCTGCTGCGCCATCTCTACACCACACAGTCGGCACAAGGCTAACGTCATCCTTGCACCGAGCTTCATGAATCCCGGGGTGTGACTTTTAAATGGTTTTTATATAGCATTTCAGTTGTTTAAATTCTTGGTTACATTGCTACTTTCTTTTTGTTTCATGTATTTTTGATGAACTGTTGTTTTTTCCTTTTTTTTTTTTTTGTGGTACTTTATGATTAACCACTAGTTGGAAGTATAGTGTTTTACTATTTAAATGTTTGTGGTGGGGGAGTTTTTGTATCTGAAGAAGTCCACAGTAAAGGTGAAGCAGATGAAAGCACTTATATTAAAAGTTCTTGCTACTACATTTCGGTATCTGCCATTGTGTTTGGTTCAACAAGCAGCCCCATCTTCTCCTCCTCTAAAGCCTGATTCCCTCCAAGAGAAATCACATTTCCTCAAGTACTCACCAAGCACTTGCAGTCCTCCCCTCTCCCAAGCAGCAATGAGCAGACCATACTTCTTTCTCCCAGCTGGCTCTCCCAGTGCTAAGTCTGCTAACTGAAACAAGGTCACCTTGATCACAGATGGGGATCCATCCTCTGCACCATGAAGTCAGACATGCACCCACAATTTTTGTCAGGGGATAAGTGGCAACTTGACCAGTTTCTATATTAGTAAACTTTTAGTTCTCATAGGGAGCCTGCACTTACCATGCAGATACCATATGGGAATTAACATCAATGGAAACAGCAATATAAGAAGAATGTTCCAAATATGAGGATTATAAGACCTATCGGGATGTCACACATGCATAACACAAATAATCCACTCAGCATTGCAGACTACATGTCAAGGCAGAGAAAGGAAGCCATGTCTGTTCACATACATTTGTATATAGGAGTGGAGTGGGGCTTTTACCATTACATGATTGGGTGCTGGTATAATGGTTAAGGTGTTTGACTCACAAACATGGGATGTGGTGTTTGATTCTCACCTTTGGGAAACAAATTGGCTGGGTTTGGAATGGCCTAGTAGGAGAACTATCCTAGTTATTAGTTATGAACTAAGGAATTTTATGCTGGACAGACATGTCAGAGATTGCCATTTCTTTGTAAAAGGATTCCTATTCACATTAAGCAGAGCCCTTCCCTAGCCCTCTTCAAATGCAGTTTGGATCAATGGATGGGGAATTCTAAATTCACACCTGGGGTAGTGCCTTTGTCCCTTATGGACAGGGGCACTCTGTAATATGGGCGTTGCACAGGTACAAATCCATACCATCCTTTTGCCCCTAGGAGCCATATATTGGGTAAAATTGGGTTATATTGGTTAGGCTTATAAGACCCCTTAAGCCATTAGCCTAGTAATCTCATATGAATCTATGAATCGATAAGTATGCAATCTGTGATAAACAGTACCTCTGGGAGGCATGCAATGTTATGAAATGTTTAAAGTATTCATGAGGCAGAAGCCAGAGGCATGTCCCTATTTGATCACTGAAGGGCACCAGCAGTAAGGATAGTAAGCCATATGCATACATTGGTCTCAACAAGGGCAGGAACCTCCTTGTATTCCTAAAGATTCAGCACATAGATGAATATACCTAAATGGATCCTTATTACATCAGCACCTACATTGATGTGGTCATTATTGTCAAGGTCTTCATCAATGCATGACAAGGCCAGGGTTAACTGTTGCAAGTACAAACAAGTGCTACTAAGCACAAATTTATGTCACTGCTAGCATTTTACTGATATGCAGCTCTGAAATTTCCAGCAAACTGTGAGCATTTGCACAGCTGCACACTGATACACGCAAGCTACTGCACTTAAATATGAATTGTGGCACAATTTGGCATCTGTATATTTTTACTGTCTCGGTTGGTTACAAGACTTCATTTACATCTGTATAAAGGGGACTGTATTGATGTGTAGCTTGTTTCTCTGAATTGATCACACCTTGGGAATGACCAATAACCTCACAGATTGTGTGTATTGCACAGTTTGTTTATAAATTCCTGTTGAAAACTAATTTAAATTCCATGCTTAAATGCTCGGGCAACTTGTGGGTTTTTTTTGGTTGTGTTTTGTTTTTATTTTTGTTTGTTGTTTTATCTTTATTGTTTTCCTCATTTTTCACATTTTACAAAACTTGTCAACATTCTCATATTATTGCACTTCCAAGGTGGCTGTACACTGATCAACAACTTAAGTTCAACTCCCAGAGTATGAAAACAGAAACTGAAAAACAACAACCAATGATTTTGTCACCTTTGAGTAAAATTCATCTACTGGCTAGTAAGCACACTGCTTGGATGCCAGCAAAGAAGAAATTGAGCCTGAAATAAAATCAAATAGAAAACATGAAGAGAAATCACTAACTGGGAAGAATCCTGCAACTGTTGAGCAAAAAGCAGTTCAAGCTCCTCCTATGGTGCAAGCCATGGCTTCCAGTAATCTAGAGGAAAACATAAGTCAAATGTCATCAGAGATGATTAAAATAAATGAAACACTGAAGGAGTATATAAACTGAAGTAGCAAAAGGCTGAAAAAATGGAAAAAGCTTTAAAAAGATGTACCGATGAGATGACAAAACTGCAAAAATCAGAGGTCAAAATGAAGAAAGTGCTGGCTGAGTATGAGACTGTTCAAGAGAAGTTTCAAAATGGTAGAATTAGAGGGAGAGCAAATAGAGAAACCTACGATTTTCTGCTGTATCAGAGAAACTAGAAGGAACTGACTGTATTAATTTTATGAAGGCACAAATAAGTAATTGGACTACTATTCCACAGGAGGAACTGTTAATTGAAAGGGCACACCATGTGTATGTTTCAAATCTGGACATTAGAAAGCAGCCAAGACCTGTATTAGTAAAGATGCAAACCTACCTGCAGAAAGAGTTGATCCTGGAAAAACTGTGTCACAAAGGCATAGTATTAATATTGGAGATAGTAGAGTGTTTGTGGAAAATGATCATTCTTTGTACACCAGGCAGAATTTATTCCAGTAATCAAGGAAAATTGAGATGCAGGTGTGAGATTCAATCTGCTGTATCCAGCTGTCCTCAGAATGTATTTTCTGCAGGATCAAAGTCATTCTTGATGCAGGATAGGTTAAAGAAGAAATGCAAAAAAAAATTCCAACAAAAAGTAAGCCATCATGTAGAAGGTGACTCATTTTTCTGATAATAAAGCACATGAAGAGACTTTGCCAGTCAAACCTTTTTCACTCTTCCAAAGGGAACTGCATGAGGGACAATAAAAAGCACAGGAGTCTACCAGATGAATTGGGAATACATTGGAAATTAACCAAAATATGGAGTTGGAAAATGGAGATGAACAGTAAGAAGATCAGCAACATGGAAATTAGTGAATAAATGTAAAACAACAAAGCATCAATTGCTTTTCTGAAATACAGCTGTATAAGAATAAGTGGAAAGAGTGGACTTTTGTTCACTTTGTTAAACTTGTGGGGAACTGAAAGCATTTGCCTCACTTTGTGTTATTAATGTTTGGAAGAACTCTAAAGGAAGAGAAAGAAGAATGCAAAAGGTAACTAAGTAAAACAATTTCGGTTATTAACAGTATTTGTATGAAACCTTTCACAATATAAATTGCATATTTTATAGCAAAGTATTTTTAGTTGTTCTTGTATGTGATAAAGTTACTAAAGCAAACAGATGCTTTTTTACATCTCACTTTTCTCATTCTTTCTTCCTTTTTGCTACTAAGAAATGCAAGCATTGCTATGCTAAAAGAGAAGGGAAGCTAGACTAAAGCATATTTAACTTAATAGGCTGTAATCTTGGGTTGTTAAGGTTGGGGAGTGGGATATAAAAGTACACATATCATAATATATACAGAGCTGATATGTTTTCCCTTACTTTTGAATAGGCGAATGCCTGGATTAAGATCATTGGCTTAACCTAATAACACATTTTAAATAAATATGAGAACACCAAATGTAATGAAAAACTTTCCTTCACAATAAATGTTTCAGCTTGTCTTGCAGGCTGCAGTAAATGACTACATTTTTTTCCTCATATGTTTCCATGGAGCCAAGATGATAAATGGAAGACAAAGCACTGTTTTCTTTCAATGGTAAAAGTTAATGATTTCTGAAAGCATGCAATTTGTTTCACATGGGGGAATAAAAAAAAGAACAGGCACTAATTAGTGTAAGAAGTAGAAGCATACGCAATAGCATGTATCTTAGTATGGATAACCTCAATTTCAGGTCAGTTAGGGCCTGTGTTAGTAGCTGTTTATTTGGCAGAAATATTCCTATCAGGAGGGTTAAATTTCATTATTTGGAGTTGTACATAATTATGTGTATTTGTATTAAGTTAGCATGTTGTATGGGGTGATATGGGAGTGTTTTTTGAGGGCTTTTACTAAAACAAAAAGTCTTGTAAAATGTGACATATGTTCCAATGTTGGTGATATGAAAAAAAATGTATACAGTATTAACCTGCCAAACATTAATAGATACATGTTTCACAAATGCTGGAAATATACATTTAAAAAAGCTACCTTATATAATAGGTGGGAATAATGACTTATTACCATAATGGTGATGCTTTTACATTATCTTGGAATGTGAATGGTCTCACAGGTATAGGGGAGAATATATGAATACTTCATTTCTTTATATAATTAACAATGCTACAGAAGACATGCTTGGAAAGAATTGAGCATGAGAATTTGATAAAGAAAAGATTTCAGAATGGATATTCTGCAGAATATCAGGGAAAAGGGAAAAGAGGAGTGCTTATAGTAATTGCTAGATGAGCTCTAGTATTAACAGAAGAGGGAAAAAGGATAATAATGTCAGATTTGTGGTGATAAGAGGTTAATGACAAGAGATGAGGTCTACACTCGTATGTATATAAAACTGCTATTATGGAGCTTAACATTTTTAGGGATAAATAATCAGATTTCAGCATGGAATATTACTTATGGTTGGGTACTGGAATTTGATTTGCAACAATGAGGATATATCTAGGGTGAAAGAGAAATATAACAAAAAAGATTAGATTTCTGAAGAAATTTATAAAAGAAATTATGAATATCAGCTTGGTACGACAACCCTGTGTAGTCAAAGGTCAAAAATTCCTCTTATGCTGTGCTGATGATGTCATAAGAAGGCCGAAACATGCATATCCACAGCTAGAGGGGTTTGGCTTTAATGGCCTGAAATTGTCCATAAATAGAGGTAAAAATGAAAGTAAATGAAAAAGTCATGGATATTCAGAATTGACATTTAGCTGAAACACCTAATATCCTTAAGGGGTGATTTGCATATATCCCATGAGGCTTCTGATGCAAGAGGTTTAAGGCATCACACAGTTAGAAGTCTAGCTTTGCTTGAGTTTTCTTTTTCTGTTTTAGACCAGTTGGTTATCAGTGTGACCTTTTTACTCTTTATTTTAGTTTGTTAGTTAGGATATTTTGTAGACACCCTAATGTTTATGGATATCAGCTGGGTATGACAAACCTGTGTTTCCAAAGGTCAAACATTCCTCTTATGCTATGCTGATGATGTCATAAGAAGGCAGAAACATATATGTCCACAGCTAGAGTGATTTTGCTTTAATCGCCTCAATTAGTCCATAAGTAGACTTAAAAATGAAAGTAAAAGAAAAAGTCATGGACATTCAGAATTGCCATTTAGCTCGAACACCTGATATCCTTAAGGGGTGATTTGCATAAATCCCATGAGGCCTCTGGTGCAAGAGGTTTAAGGTATTACACAGAAGTCTAGCTTTGCTAGAGTATTCTTTTTGTGTTTTTAACCAGTTGGTAATCTGTGTGACCTTTTCACTATTTGTTTTAGTTTCATAAAAATATTTGGTATAAAAGACATGAATTCAGTAGTAGAAACTGAGAGCAAATTTACATATCATACACCAAAGTACAATAACTGGGCTAGAGTAGACAAAAATAATATTTCATAGAAACATGAGGATGTAATTGAGAACTTTGACATGCATCCAATAACTATTTCAGATCATACTGCAATGATTACTATGCTAAAAATGCAGGGTAATGAAGTACAAATGGTGCTTCCCCACCTACCCATTAAAAAGAGAGGAATTTAAGGAATAGGCAGAGGAGCTTATCTGGGAGTTAATTGGGAAGATAGAAAGTACTGCAGAAGTTATATCTAGTGAGTGGGAAAAGTAAAAGTGGCATTTAACAATAGGGTAGAAATAAAAAAAAAAGTACTAGTTAAGAAGTAATAAGAATTGTTTAGATGGACTGACAAATATGAAAGTATTACAAAATAAGGGGAATCTCACAGAGCAAGAACAGGCACAATTGTACAGTACTAAAGAGAAAATAAAGGCGTGCCTGAATAATATATATGAGTTTAGAAAGACTGCTGTTAAGCAACAATTTTTTGATAACTCCAAAGCAAAAAATGTTTAGCACAATGACTAAGTCAACAGAACGTAGAAAGGGTCATTGCCAAACGTAAGGAACCTATAACAAGAAAAATAATTAGAGATCCTGTAGAGGTATTAGAGACATTTTGGAAATTTTATGAAAATTTGTATAAAGCAGAGAAGTGGGGAAATTAAAAAGAAAAGCACAAATGGAAATATTAATGAAAGACTTAAATACACCAAGGTTGGAGGTAGATGACACTCAACAATTAAAATTTAAGTTAAGAGGAGATGAGATAAAGCTGGTGTAGTCCAGTAAAGTCTCCAGGAATGGATGATATTCCAGTGGAAGTTTGGAAGCTAGGATGGAAGAAAGTGAAAAAGATCTGGAGGTTTTGTTTAACAGTATTTTAAAAGGCGAGGAGGCACCAGCATCCTGGAAAAAAGCTGTGGTAGGTATAATACCTAAAAATGGTAAAGACCCATTTAATCCAGCTTCATATAGGCCCATTTCAATTATAAACCTGATTATAAACTGTTTATGTCTATATGGCTAAACAAATGGCAAACACGATGACATACTTGATAGATATGGACCAATGTTCTTTTGTGGAGGGGAAGGGGAAGCAAGCATTTGACAACATTTATAGCACAATGATGATCCGTATGGAAGTAACATGCAAGAAAATACTATTGTTAGTGGTGGTTCTTGATGTAGCAAAAGCATTTAACAATGTAAACTGGGATTTTATTAGTTGGGTAATCAAAGGATCTGCATTTCCTGAACTGAGGAACCAGGCAGGGGTTTCCTTCTTCCCCTTTGTTATTTGTTGAGCTGAATGAAAAGCCGGTAACACTGTTAAATGGTTCACTCACCAAAAAACAACAGTAGTAGAAACAAAAGTGGTGAACCAACCACCTGGAACGTTCAGCAAAACTGTTCCTGAAACTGCAAAAACTTCAGTTGAATAAGGAAATGATGCTCCGTTGTAAAATCCAAACAATCTTTTATTGAGAACAGAGAATAAGCGCTTTCACGTGGTAAATCCACGCTTCTTCAGATTTCATTTAATCAGTGTAAAAACGCTGTTATTTATCCTGCCAAACGTGGGAAATCAATCAATTAACTAAACAATTTCAAAATTAATTCAATTAAAAATGCGTTACTATGCATTAAATGATTCCATTGTGCTGCAAACACCTCATTACTGAATGCATATACAAAACATGAAAAAACAAAATCGACATTGTCTATGTACGTTAAAACTGCACCATGTTTCTTCCGATCATGTCAAATACTAATGTTCCCTTTGTAAACACATAACGATAACTTTCATTACCAGACAATTAAAATGCAGAGCTTTCCTTATACTAAATCTCCCACGAGATACATGATATACTAGTATTGGGTAAAGAGATCATCAACACAAGCCCAACTGTCAAAAGACACAGTGGTCAAAACGACTGTACAAGTCATAACTAAAGAACTTCTTGCACAGATGATAATGGATCCTCAGTATATATATAATAACTGCGAGGACCGCAATCACACATTATTTTGCCTAAATATATGTTTTTTATATTTTTTATTTTTTATATACATATTTGACTCAAACTCAAGAAGTGATGAATGGCAAAAGCCATAACTAACTTAAAAGCAGACATTTACTTTAACTAAAAAGAGAACAAAAAACTAAACGAAAAAGTTATCACATTTCCTTGAACGGCATTTTTAAGTCAGTGCTTCGAAATGCATAAATAGATCACTAGCATGTTAAAACATTAAAACGAGGCACTGGGCTTAGATTCCCATTACAAGACAAAGCTCATATCTTCAAGCATGCCTAAATCTTAGCTATTCAAGGTATATGTGTATGTTATTAGGCATACTACATAACCCAGATGTCATAATCAGTAGATAACCATATACAAACTTATTCATTCCATGACCATAGCTCAGGTGCAAAGGTGCACAGGCCAGAATACATAGAATAGGTAAGTAGATAAATAAATAAATCGCATTACCAAAAGTAGATTCGCAAAGGGCACACTGTGAAGAATGCCCTAATAATAACCTGTGGTAAAAACCAAACACTGTCAGTTCTCAATCCATGATGAGGCTTGGGAAGAACTAAAAAACTAAAAGACTGAAACACTAAATAATTACGTGGATGCATCTATGTCTAAAATATGTATACTACATACTGAATCAAAAAGCAGATCAGGAATTTATAAAATAAAATTAAAATTGTAACAAGCCCTGTGCTTCATACATAACATGCCAGTAATAACCAAGTATAAAGGTCCCTATCTTTCTCAACTGTATATCTAATGATAAAGATTAATTTTCTATCTAGATAGCAAAACTGGCTTTATGGATATAGAACTATTGATCCCTGGTGTTAAGTGGGCTCCTAATTTCAAAATCCAGTGTAGTTCACTAATAGCTAAATTATTTTCCTTATTACCTTCCCTGGCATTGACAGTTACTATTTGCAACACTCTAAAAGTGAAGGAGTGTGATGGAAAGTCCATAACATGTTTCGCTAATGCATTAACTTCTACCTTCTTCCTAATGTCATATAAATGATTATATATGCGCATATATAATCATTTATATGACATTAGGAAGAAGGTAGAAGTTAATGCATTAGCGAAACATGTTATGGACTTTCCATCACACTCCTTTACCTTTAGAGTGCTGCAAATAGTAACTGTCAATGCCAGGGAAGGTAATAAGGAAAATAATCTAGCTATTAATGAACTACACTGGATTTTGAAATTAGGAGCCCATTTAACACCAGGGATCAACAGTTCTATTTCCATTAAGCCAGTTTTGCTATCTAGATAGGAAATTCATTTCCATCATTAGATATACAGTCAAGAAAGATAGGGACCTTTATACTTGGTTATTACTGACATGTTATGTATGAAACATAGGGCCCATTACAATTTTAATTCTATTTTTTCAAGAAAATTCCTGATCTGCTTTTTGATTTAGTATGTAGCATACTCATTTTAGATATAGATGCATCCAATGTAATTATTTAGTGTTTCAGTCTTTAGTTTTTAGTTCTTCCCAAGCCTCATCATGGATTGAGAACTGACAGTGTGGTTTTACCACAGGTTATTATTAGGGCATTCTTCACAGTGTGCCCTTTGCGAATCTACTTTTGGTAATGCGATTTATTTATTTATCTACTTACCTATTCTATGTATTCTGGCCTGTGCACCTTTGCACCTGAGCTATGGTCATGGAATGAATAAGTTTGTATATGGTTATCTACTGATTATGACATCTGGGTTATGTAGTATGCCTAATAACATACACATATACCTTGAATAGCTAAAATTTAGGTATGCTTGAAGACATGAGCTTTGTCTTGTAATGGTAATCTAAGCCCAGTGCCTCGTTTTAATGTTTCAACATGCTAGTGATCTATTCATGCATTTCGAAGCACTGACTCAAAGATGCCGTTCAAGGAAATGTGATAACTTTTTCGTTTAGTTTCTTTGTTCTTTTCTTTAGTTAAAGTAAATGTCTACCTTTAAGTTAGTTATGGCTTTTGCCATTCATCACTTCCTGAGATTGAGTCAAATATGTATATAAAAAATAAAAAATATAAAAAACATATATTTAGACAAAATAATGTGTGATTGCGGTCCTCGCAGTTATTATATATATACTGAGGATCCATTATCATCTGTGCAAGAAGTTCTTTAGTTATGACTTGTACAGTCGTTTTGACCACTGTGTCTTTTGACAGTTGGGCTTGTGTTGATGATCTCTTTACCCAATACTAGTATATCATGTATCTCGTGGGAGATTTAGTATAAGGAAAGCTCTGCATTTTAATTGTCTGGTAATGAAAGTTATCGTTATGTGTTTACAAAGGGAACATTAGTATTTGACATGATCGGAAGAAACATGGTGCAGTTTTAACGTACATAGACAATGTCGATTTTGTTTTTTCATGTTTTGTATATGCATTCAGTAATGAGGTGTTTGCAGCACAATGGAATCATTTAATGCATAGTAACGCATTTTTAATTGAATTAATTTTGAAATTGTTTAGTTAATTGATTGATTTCCCGCGTTTGGCAGGATAAATAACAGCGTTTTTACACTGATTAAATGAAATCTGAAGAAGCATGGATTTACCACGTGAAAGCGCTTATTCTCTGTTCTCAATAAAAGATTGTTTGGATTTTACAACGGAGCATCATTTCCTTATTCAACTGAAGTTTTTGCAGTTTCAGGAACAGTTTTGCTGAACGTTCCAGGTGGTTGGTTCACCACTTTTGTTTCTACTACCTTTGTTATTTGTGTTATAATTAGATCCATTGGTAAAGAAAATAAGGGACTCAGAAATTCAAAGATATAATTAGTATGGTGTTTAGAAAGAATAGGCTTTATTTGCAGATGATATTATTTTGTACCCGATGGAACTAGAAAATTACATATCAGTGTTGCGAAACATACTGAGACAGTTCCAGCTATTTTTTGGGGGATATACAATTAATGAAGATAAAACAAAGGCTATAGCTATAAACGGTGTACCCACACATGGATTAGTTCAGCAATACTCCTATTTATGGAGACATAATAAAATGAAGTATTTAGGAGTACGGGTTCAAAAAGCTTCTATTACGGCAGCTAAGAATATGTAGAAAGAGATTAAATGAAGTATAATACAAAAACTGACAACTGGAAGCTCTGTTTTATGGATATAAATATTAAGATATATAGATCAGGCATATTTATATCAATGAGAGGAGAATCTGTGGATAACAGTTAATAAAGAGTTGAAGGATTTTATCTGGGAGGAGAAGAGGGCAAACATCAAGTGTGGTAGGCTATTCCCTCCAATAGACAAATGATGGTTTGGGATTACTTGATTTGAACGGATATTTCAGAGCTAACTAATGATGCATGCAAACACTTTTTTATACAGAAAACAAAGGTTGTGTTGGACCCTTAGACATGATCTTTAAGTATGAAAATATAAATGATATTTACAATGAATACATATTGTACTGAGTTTAAGCACTTCAAATAGTATGCATATTTGTTCAGAAGAAATTATTGGGGTCTTTGTGTTACACTACTAGTTACTGAATGTTTATTGTAGATTTATGAAGCATGTGCATTTGTAGCTTTTTAATTTTATATTTGTTTTAGAAGTTTTGAAAAAGGTTTTGGTTTGTCTAAAGCTTACACGTTTTGTGAAAAGTGTATTCTAATGGGTTTTCTAACTGTATTGAACACTTGTTCAGCTACAGCTAAAGGGTATGGTGTTTTCTGTAATTGAACAGGTTACTGATTTCTTAGTTGGTATCTGGTACTTCTGGGAAGGATTGTAGCTTTCATTTACTAGCTCAAATGAGTGTGCTAACTATATAATGTAATACAGAAATCATTCTGTTATATGCATTCTTATATATCTATGTATACACATACATTTAGTTTCTCACCCAATAATAAACAGGTATAATCTACACATTCCATTAAAAATATGCACAGTTACTTAGACAATAGTAAAACTGATGTATCTATCTATCTGGATCTACTATGAACACTATACCCTTGTTACTAGAGACACGCACAAATGCAATATCTAAAATAAACAAAAGAATACTTTTGCAAATGAAATAAAACAAAACAGAACAGTAAAAAGCAATAATTTTGTGTGGGCTTGTCTCTTCACAGCAGCCAACCCTGATATAAGGGTTCTGTACTCATAACTTTGATCTTTGGTTACATGAGATATGTATGAATATTGCTTGGAGTTGATTAGATTTTGGTAATGGGGAGTGTATGAGTGAGTTTAAGAGCAAATTAGTGATTTGGGCAAAGGTGAATAGTGCAAAAATTTATGGGTGTGTGCAAATATTTGTAAGAGTTAGAATGTGTGTACAGGTGTGTGTGTGCGTGTGTGTGTGGGGGGGGGGCACAAGTGCATATACTAATATTTCCCTTATAAAATTTTTAATTTTCTGGTAAATCTCTGTGACTTTCAGACAAGTCATTAATGGTAGCCATTAGTTTTATACTTACTGTTCAGAAACTGCATGACAATGCAAAACATGTTGTTCCAGTAATTATTTAAGTGAAACAAAGCAGAATCACTGTTCCGAAAATAACCAATAAGCACCAAAACCAGAACAGATCGAAGAGGGCACAAATCCTAGTCTGCAAACTATAGTTTAATTAATACACGACTCTTCAGTCCATCAAGTAAAATGCATAAAACAACTTATCAGTCCACTAAAATTCGCATAGAAAAAATGATTAAAACGACTTTTCAGTCCACCAAAATTCACATTAACGCAATTCAGCACACTACGCTTTCGTTTCCAAAAACTTCATCAGATGGAGAAAATGCATACAGTTTCAGAGCAGTCCTTGGTCAATTGTAATTGTTTCTTAACACATACTTGTCTTGCTTTGGCTCATTAGCAGCAGTACAAAGAACTGCCTGCTCACACCCTTGTTCTAATTATTTACGTGAATTAGAGTAATAAAGAAGAAAAAAGATCCAGACATCTCAAAAATATATATAAAAACACTTTAATACAAACACAAAGCTTTCAAGTCACATAGACTCTTTCTCAATGTAGAATCAGTAAATTACCACATTACTAACATCTTATATTTATTAATTAAGCCAGCCTACCAAAAAGTAAACTTCTGTCACATGATTTAATAGGTAACTTGATATTAAAGTACTAAGAACTAATATTTAAAAACTGTGCATCAATAATAAATATGTAAGGAATAAATATATAATACAGTACCTAACAAAAATAAATTAAATCTTACAATAAAACTCAGGTAAAACTCTAAACTTTAAAATAATATTCATTATTCTGCTGTGCAAAGTGCTTATAAAGTGCATTTGTATACATTTTTCTATGAATATTAGACAGATATGATGCAATTCTATCCTTACATTTCTGATTAGTTTTACCTATATAAAAGCAATTGAATTTAATGGATAAATTACATTTTCAGTGTTACAAGTGGCAAGAATATTGAATATAAACTTCTGTTTGTTAGGTGGGTGTAAAAAATATTTTCTAAGTTGATATACTTATAATGTACACAATTATAAGAGGGAATCATAGCTTTCTGAGCAGATATAACCCTTCTTTTATTCCTGGCAAACCTTAAGTCCTTATAACATATGTTGTGTCTTTTGGCTTTTCCCAGTTAGGGGTCGCCACAGCGGAACTCCGGTCCGCTAATGACTGTCAGTAGATTTTTATGTGCCGAGTTGCCAGCCCTGACGCACAACCTTCAATGAAGGTACGCCCATTCACGCATGTCTCCAGACAGAAGACACTCTAGCTGAGAATCGAACGGGACAACTTCTTACTGTCAGGTGACAGCGCTACCGCAGCACCACCACCGCAGTTCCTTATATTCTTTTCATTTTTATATATGAAGTGTAGTCTGTCACCAACTACCCTCTTAATCTCATTATCAGAGTTTAAAATGGCCCAATTTCTTTCTGTTATAGACATAACCTGAGAGGTGTGTCTATTAAAATTAGTAACATATCCAATAGACCAATTATTTTCATTCTTAGTATCTGTGACATCCCGCCACTGGCTCAGTTATCAGGGAGTCTCAGTCCTCACTACTGGCAACAGTGGGGGATATACATTGAGACTATGAAAGGTACACACACAGTAAAGTGCAATTTCTCTTAAGAGCACAGAGATGACAATCAGTCCGGGTCTGGTTTCTCCCTCTTTTTCCAGATCTCCAGTAAGACTCCCCACTGGCACAGCTATAGAGTTGAGATCTCAGATGAGTGTCCAAGACAAGACCTCCAGCATCCTCTCTTTCCAACCAGTGCTTTGTGTCCCTGCCCAAGTAGCTGACATACATACTCTTGGAGATTTATTTTACACACACACACACACACACACACACACACACACACACACACACACACACCTGGGAAAGGCTAGGTTTACTATGCCCCCTTCTGCCCAGACAATAAGGTATTTATTACTGCCACCAGCCACCATTGTGTCTGTTCCTGCACTGAAACTGAAAGATAACATCCTTTTTTATGTGGTCATAAAGTAATTTAAATTTTATAGGTTCATAGGTTCATATGTGTTTACTAGGCTAATGACCACTAGGGCCTTTTTAAGCCTAGCCATGCATCCTAAATCTCTGACAAGTTCTGATACCCTTGATAAGTGTAAGCATGGGCCTGAGATATGAACTATCATTTAAGCAATTTTTCTGAAATTAACCTCCTGTATTCCAGTTTCCATTGTTAAAATATATAAATCTAAACAGTTACAGTAGTGTATGTACATTCCTGTTCTGCTCCAGTAGGGTACACTGTGGATATATTTTTTAAAGCTGAGTACTTTACAGCCCTTTTCAACACACACTTCTGTACCAGTAGTTTGATGTACACATAACATGCAGTTCTAATACATTTATAACACAAGCATATGAAATATGTTGATATTCACAAATTACATATAATTATTTACAAAATTCCAGATAGCTGGGCTAGCAGTATATCCTTTTGGGGCAGTTTTCCCACCATCAAAGACTCAAGCTAGTTTTTCAAGTGACCCTTGAGAAACATTGCTTGAGAGGGTTGAGCCTATCTGGGAATGCCTTACTTCATTCCCTGTCATGACAGTCAATCTGCGTTGGCATTGTTAACCCCACTGTGGTGTCATATCAAATGCATGCAATCCTAAGCTCCATCTTAGTAACTTGGCATTTTTCTGGCTGGCTCAATGTAGCCATGTTAAGGGATTGTGGTCTGTAACTACAGTGAATTTCCTTCCAGACAGATGAAGCTGAAGTTTCTGCAGTGGCCACACTATGGCTAGATATTCCTTTTCTACAGCTGCATAGCATTCCTCCCTGGGTTGGAGCCTATGACTGAGATATACCACTGGGTGCTCGTCTTCCTCTGAGAAAACCTGGCTGAGTACAGCCCCCACCCCATGGTTTGAAGCATCCACCTGCACAACAAATTCTTTGCTGTAATCTGAGCTGACTAACACAGGGGCTCCTCTCAAAGCTGCTTTAAGCTTCTGGAATGTTTGCTTACATGCTGGGGTCCACAATACCTCATCTGGCCTGTTTTTCCTTGTCAGGTCTTTGTGGGGAGCAGCTATTGTACTATAACTGGGGACAAATGTTCTGTAGTGCCCTGCTATCCTTAAAAATGCCCTCACCTGCTATTTGGTAACAGAGGCAGGCCATGCCTGAATGGTTTCCACTTTGGCAGGTTCTGGCTGATCTTACCACTCCCCACTCTGTGTCCTAGGTAGGAGCCCTCTGCCATACCAACCTGACATTTACTGGGCTTAATTGGCAACCCTGCCCTCTGTGGTCTGCCCAGCACCTCCCTGGCATGCTGAAGGTGCTCCTGTCAGGAATGGCTGTAGATGGCAGTATCATCCAGGTAAGCAAGAGAAAAATCTCCTGCTCATTTTAGAATACAATCTACCAGCCTCTGGAAAGTCATGGGGGCATTTTTCATTCCATAGTGCATCTTCGTGAACTCATACAAGCAGAAAGGAGTCAATAGTGGTAAGATACTTAGCACCACCCAGCTGCTATAGGGCTTCATATGTCATGGACAAGGGGAAGCATCTGACTCTGTGTGACTATTTAATTTCCTGTAGTCCACACAGAACCTGGTGCCACCATCCTTCTTTGGTACCAGCACCATTGGGGAGGTCCAGGGACTGCTGGATTCCTGGATTACCCCAAGTTCCAACATGTCTGACCCTCTCTGGCACCCTATAAGGGGCCTGGTTAATAAGTCTTTGAGGTCCTGTATCCACATGGTGCTGCACCACATGAGTGCACCCTGGTTTTCCAGTGAAGATGTACCTAAACTCCTGTAATATTGCTCGGATTTCTCGAACCTGAGTAGGGAATAGCTGCTGGGACATTGGAACCCCTTCCACTGAGGGGTCAGTCTGAGCCTCACTGAGGAGATCAGTCACCAGATACCCCTCAGACTCCTCCTGTCACCCACTGCAAATATTAGCACCAGGGCCTCCCTATCATGATAAGGATTCATCATGTTCACATGGTACAGTTTGTGCCCCTGCATCCTGTCTAGCAGTTCTACCATGTAGTTGACATCACTGACCTTTCTTACCACTTTGAAGGGTCCATCCCAGGCTACCTGCAGCTTGTTGTGTCTGACAGGAATGAGAACCATTACCTGCTGCCCTACATCATAGTCTCTAGCTCAAGCATTCCTGTCATACCAGACCTTTTTCCTGCTGTTGGGCTTCTGCCAGGTTCTCCTGGCCAAGCCCATGAGCTCCATGAGCCTTGTCCTGAGATTTTGGACATATGCCGCAACAGACTCCTTATGGGATTCACACTCACCGTCCACTCATCACAAATCAAATCAAGAGGTCGCCTCACCATATGCCCATACAGCAACTCAGAGGGTGAAAAACCTATGGATTCCTGGGGCACCTCTCTGTAAGCAAACAATAGATGGGGCACATATTTGTCCCACTCCCTCTTAACTAGTCTGCAAATTCCCATAGCATGGGCTTTAGTGTAAAATTTAACCTCTCAATCAGGCCATTATCCTGAGGATGGTAGGGGGTGGTCTTTAGGTGCTTCATCCCACAATGCTTCCACAGATAAGCCAACAGGTCTGCCATGAAATTGGCACCTCTGTCAGTCAGTATTTCTTTTGGGAAACCTACTCTGCTGAAAATCCCTAACAAAGCATTTGACACCTTTTCTGGCTTAATGGAGGACAGAGCCACTGCTTCATGGTATCTGGCAACTTATTTTACTACCACTAGGATATACTTTTTCCCTGTGGAACTCGGGGTACTCAGAGGCCCCACAATATCCATAGCTACCCTCTGAAATGTTTCTTTAATCACAGGCAAAGGCATTAAAGGAGCCTTGACCTTGTCTCCTGCCTTGCCTACATTTTGGCACTGCTCACAGGTCCTGCAGTACCCTGTTACATCTCTGGAAATCCCAGGCCAATAAAAGTTCTGCATAATACATCTCTTTGTGTGCTTTATGTCCATATGAACTGCAAAGGGAATGTCATGGGCTATGGCTAAAATTGTCACACAGTAGGTTCTGGGCACTATCAACTGCTGTATAATTTCACCCTCTAGCCCTTGCTTAAGGGTTCACTCTCTGTACAGTAACCCTTTGTCCCAGTATACAGATTACCATTTTCCTTGACAATCAGGTTCCTCACTGGTTACCTCCCTCAAGCCTTGTAATGTAGGGTCTGAGAGCTGACCCTGTCTCAACTCTCTCTTTGTAACCTTTCCCAGATCCCCTTCCACAGGAAGCCTGGTATTATATGACAGTGGGGTACTACTACTCAATTTTGCCCTTGCAGTCACTCTGTCCAAGGGAACATCAGTACCCACAAGCAGCTTTGGCTCACCTTCAGTCTTACTGCTACAGGGTAGCTCCCTCCCTGAAGTAACCACCACACCAGTCCTGGCTTCAGGTGCACTGTATGTCTGTGTCCCCGCCAGGCTACCAGACCCATATGCTTGTATCCAAGCCTGACTGCATGTAACTGCATGGACACAAGGTACTGCATTATCTCCCTATCAGGACATCTGCAGGGATATCCTCAAACACACCTACTTGTTTGCTTCCTTTTCCACCCTCCCAGTCAAGGTGAACCCTAGCCAAAGGTATTTGGAATGGGGTTGCTCCTAAAGGCCTGACTGGAGTGGATTGCCCAAGCAAATAGTGCTCCTCTTTAACCATTGCAGGCTTCATAATGGTTAGGTCAGAGGCTGTGTCTCTTACTAGTGGCATGTTTCCCATCTACTAAGAGAGGATAGAGTCTCTTGTGATAGTTTGGTATCCTTGTTGTCTCCAAACAACTTACTGCTGGAATTTTGTCACTCCCATTTACTGGCTCTTCCTCCTTTTTTACCCACTTTGCCTCCGTGGACATCTATAAGCTATGTGGCCCCACTGGTTGCATTTAAATTATTCAACCCTTGGTCCTGGCTATGTACCTGGATTAAAGGCTTCCTCTGCTACTGGCAGACTTTGTTGGGGCAGTTTAGGCTGCCCACCATGGGTTCCCTTAGACCAATGAGCAGCACTGGGTATCCATTTCCTGTGCAGTGATGTCCTGCTTGCTAGGTATAGGTCTCCCTTTTTCCCCAACTCATCTGTGGTATTACATAGCCTATCTACCAACCAGATTCTCATGTTTTCAGGCAAAGTGCTAAGAGCTTGTTCCCTCACCAAAAGGTCTGCCAGCCCATCAGAAGTGATGACCTTACACCCACTCAACCATATATAAAAATAAGTGCTTCTCTCAGCAAGATATTCACACACACTTTCATTTACCTTGCATCTATGCTCACAAATTTGTTTTTCTATAAGCTTTGGGTGTTAACGTAAAACACTCTAATAAACAATTTTTGACTGAATTATAATTTAAGCAATCAGTATCAGACAATTTAGAAATTGCAATTACAGCTTTACCATGGAGTAAGGGGTACAGGAACTGTACCCAGAGCCCTTGGTCAGCATTATATTGTTTATATACCCTTTCAACCATATGAATACAACTGTCAAAATTATCACCCTCTGTAAATTGTGGAAGAAATTTACTGACCTCTTTTGCTTCTGAAGATCAGTTATTCCTTTTGCCATTACCTCCATGACTGTGGTAAAGAGTCAGCATCTCCTTTTCGCATTGCCTCTCATTCATCTCAGCTTCCAGACGTCTCACTTTCTCATTTTCTTTGGCCTCCAGACATCTCATTTTCTCATTTTCTTTGGCCTACAGGCATCTCAGTGTCTCTGCTGATTCTATTTCTAAATGTTTGGTCTCCAGTTCAAGTCTCTTTAACTCCAGAAAGATTTTAAAGACCTCTGAGGAAAGGTTGAACTGTCCCTTTTCTGATAGTGGTACATCCCGAGGCTAGTCTGGTTGTCCTTCTGGTTGCTGGTTTGTGATGCAGCTATGACTAAGGCTGCAATAATTGCTGCTTTAGTCAGGTTAGCATGCCCCAGTCCTTTGGCTTGGCACATCTCAGCCAACTGGCTCCTTGTCAGCTTGCCATACTCCTCTGCTGTCATCCTTGCCTGCTCTCCCTGACTAACTAAGCTAACAAAAATAAATAAATCTATACAACTATTGTGATATGAAACTCTGAATGTTCACTGTGTGGCTGACTGAGAGTACAAACATCTTCATTAGTGACCACTGTTTACAGGCTACAGAAATTCATTATCCACACCACTGAATCCTAATATGTGGATATTCCACCACTGTCAACAAATATATGTGACACTCCACCACTGGCCCAGTAATCAAGAAGCCTCAATCCTTACCACTGGCAACAGTTGGAGGATGTACATTGGGAGGATGACAGGTAGACACACAGTAAAATGCAATTTCCCTTAAGAGCACACATAGACCACAGTCAGTCCAGGGCTGGTTTCTCCTTCTTTCTCCAGATTCTCAATAAGAATCCCTACTGGCATAGCTATAGAATTGAGATCTCAGCCGAGTGGCCAAGCCAAGACCTCCAGCACCCTCTCTGTCCAACGAGTGTTTCATGTCCCTGTCCAAGTAGCTGGCACCCACACTCTTGGAGATTTGTTTTACACACACACACACTCACACACCTGGAAAAAACTGGCACAGGTCTACTAGTTATGCACCCTTCTGCTCAGACTATAAGGTAGTTATTACCGCCACCAACCCTTTTTTTATCACTTTAAGGCCTTTAACAAAGGGTGTCCAATCTTACTGTGCAATGTTACTATTAATTTAAATGGAAGTTTTCCCAAGAGCAAGGCTATTTCGGAGTGGCCTACACAGTGTCACCAAATAAATATACAAGTACTATCAGAATTTAAATATGTCTCACAAATATCAGCCATGGTGGAAGGTTTAAATATATTTAATAATAAATAATAAAAAAAACAATAAAATGCTCAGTATATGATCATAGTAACATCAGAGTTCAAAATCACAGGAAATACTTAAAACAACATTGCAGAACAGTCTCAAATAGCTAAAGAAAAACATATAAACTATGCTTCAATATATTCTTGACTAAATCTAAGAGAATTATACTCTTCCCTAGACTTACTTATTCTTAGCAAGGCAGATGTGTGGTGAATGGGATCTTGTCAGGTCAAAGACAAAATACAGAATGCTATCATTCTCTTAGAGACTTCCCAAATTAATATCCCAAATATTACTGATGGGATACTTGCAGAATGGCATCACTTGTTGTCATCTGACTCTATCCCAGGTGAAAAACAACCACTGATGCAGCTGGTAGCATTTAGCATCTACCTGTGAAAACAATAAAACACTTGCAAGACAATGCAGAGAACCTGTAGTTCTCAACATTCCCTGGGATTCAATAAATGATTTTCTTCATGTCTGAATAGTGCAGCAGCTCCTGCACGGAATATGGACACCCAGCTTTTCAGTAAACAAGGCTGGGGGCATGCACGAGCCTACTAACACTATTCTGCCATGGATATGACTGGATTATGCTAATGACCTAATTTGCTGGTGAGAACCATGCAAATGAGGACAATTAGTGATCCAGTAAGCAGGCAGGCATCAGTGGAAGAATAGTGTAGCTTACAGAAATGTATTTGGCTTCTAGCCGAATATGTTTCTGCAAAAATCAAAACGGAGGCATGACAGCTCAAAGTAAAGCATGTATTATAATCCTTAGGTATGCCAATGGCCCAATATATGGTGATTGGAATGGAAAAGAGTTGCAAAATTATAAAAATCAAAGTTTTTTTTTTGGCTGATGTTGGCCTTTAAGCATAGGGCTGTGGCATGTAAATGGGATCATGCCGAAAATAAAAAAAAAATGTGAAAAGGCAAATTTAAGTGAAATCTGCATTTTGCCATTATATTCTATGGCATGCAGAATGAAAACAATAGCAGGGAACAATGGCTGCTAAGGGGAAAGGCTCTGGTGTAGTGCTGTAACTAGGGGAAGGCAGTAGGGTATGCTAATGGGGGAAATTTACTGAATTACAAAAAAGAGACAAGTGCCAAACTGAACCTAACTGTGTAGGAGCTATAAGGCAGTTGTGTAAGCAAGAGAAGCAGCTGACATGAAAAAGATGTGTGTTATGCTTGGTGTAAGCACATTGGAGCTCCATGGCTCCCATTTGAGCTTAGCTAAGCATAGCTAAGCAAGGGGGTGTGTCTGAGGCTGTATTTACTTATTCCATGAAATGAAGAGTGTGTTCAAGTCCAAGGAAGGGCCATTTCGCATTGTTTGCCTTAGCTAAATGGTTTTGCATGGCTTGCACCGGGTCTTAAAAAAAATGGAAAAAAACAGGACTGTTTACATTTGGGCATCAAGTTTGTGCGGCGTGCCTCGGGGCTTAAAAGGGGCAGAAATGGGAAGGGAGAAAAAAGGCAAATAGCAGAATAAAAGCAATCAAGCACAAATAAAATAGCAAGCAGGTGGAATATATCATAGCCAGCCAATCATACAGGCAGCACCTGCAGCACAACAGTATAAATTGTGCAAAAAACTTTCAATCTGGTTTTTCCACAAACCTTGCACCATTGGTGTACACATGTGGGAGAATTTTAACCAAAAAATGTTAAGGGCTGCTGTTGCTTTGATCTATCAATATATGCTAGAGGCTGAGAGCAGTGAGGAGGATAATGTTGACAACAGCCCCAGACTGAGGAGAAGAAGAGTGTTCAGACCCTACTAGAGACTACATGATCTGGAGATAGTAGAGCACTACAGGGTGAACAGAGACATACTTCAGCAAATCATTGAGCTGTGCCAGCCTCAACTCAGATCCAGAACCAACAGAGGGGAACCCATCCCAGAGGATACCAAAGTTTGGGTAGCTTTAAGAATACTAGCTACAGGTACTTTCCAAAGACCTACTGGGGACATGATGGGGGTGTCACAGGAATCTGCATCCAGGGTACTCCACCAGTTCCTGGATTCCATCCTACCACATGCTGGTGAGCACATTTACTTCCCCAACACCTGTGAGGAGAGGACCAGTAATATACATCTCTTCCACCATGTAGCAGAGTACCCGGAGGTACTGGGTGCGATAGACTGCACTCACATCCACATCAAAGTACTACCTGGTGAACAGGGTAGGGACTACATAAACTACAAGGGCTTCCCCTCCATCAGCTGCCAGGTCATGTGCAATGCCCAGGGCATTATCATGAATGTGTGTGCTGGCAGCCCTGGAAGCTATCATGACTCTCACATCTGGCATTTGTCATAGCTGTGCCAGACATTTGCCATTGGGGACATCCCGTATGGCCATCTGGTGGGGGATGCTGTCTATGCACTGGAGCCATGGATGATGATACCAAATCAAGAATGCCATAATGAGGCACATGCACAAACCAGGATCATTATAGAGCATGTGTTTAAGATGCTCAAGTCAGGGTCCCGCTGCCTTGACATATCTGGTGGAGCCTTGCAGTACTCTCCAGCCACATCTGCACACATGTTCATAGCATGTGCCATGGTACACAATATGATCCTGTGGAAACAGCTGCAGCGGGAACAGCATGGGGAAGGGCCACAGAGCCCCCCACCATTGTCAAGGTCCCACAGGCATAGAGGAACTCAGAGGAGGAAGCCCTTGAACCTGCCCCTGTAGGCAGACAAAGGTGTACCCACTTTGCCCAGGCCTTGGCAAAGAGGCAATGCATAGCACACACACTGACACTGTAGGGACCCAGGGACTGATACCTGTCTCTTACTCGCACACACAACAAAATGGACACCACACACATCACACTACCTGTAGTTTACCATTTATAGGCAGTTTACTGTGTGCATCTGACAGAGTCAGTCCTCACCCACTGTCCCCACAACTACCACAGGCACAAGGTAAGTCAGTCTTCTAAACAATAAATTAATCGAGTAGTATGTTCTGATAGCATATCTATGGTATTGCTGCATGCATGCAAGGGAATGGGGTGGCCTACTGGGGTGGTAGCAGACAACTGACAGCTATGTGGAACACCAGGAAATGTCTGCACACTATGCAGTATTATCCAAAGTGACAAATCTCACTGCAATATATGCAAGGGGCCAAGTAAGGGGGGGTTATACGTCACATGCATGGATGTTAATGTGGGGAGCCCATACTCACCCAGCAAGTCAGACATAGAAAACCATAAAGAAATGTCTGACAAAAGCCTACAAATGGCGTCAATGATGGAATACCCCCTACAGACTTACACAGTGATATCACAGCAGGCCTTGCAGTTGCAGTAAGGCTCTGAAGGGTAAAAAGTCTAAAACTCAATTGTCTGCCATTATAATATAACCTGTGGTCTCTAGTGATATGCCTCTATTCTCCAAGACAGGGCACAGTGCTATGCTAAATGGAACCAAAACATAAAGCCAATATCAGCACAGTATGTGCAAATGTGTACCATTGACAGGTGTGCCCCCCACACCCATACTCCCATAGAAATGCAGTAACATTTAAGTTTGTAGGGTAATAGCAGCAGAGCACACATTACGAGGGTGTACCAATGATAACTTGTTGCATGTCCACAATAAGCAGGGGTCAGTGTTCTATGTATATGCATGGGAAATACTGTCAGGATGTGGCCAGCACTTACTCCCAGCTGATTTGTCTTAGTGGCCTAGGTACAGTACTGTGGTAGACAGGGCCATGTTCCAAGAATCACAGTGCTAACTATTTTGCATGTCAGCTACACCTACAGTGGGAGTTGTACACACTGTCCAGATGTCAATATCCATTGCTGTCGGTAAGCTGGACAGGTCATGGACAGAGTCTACACATATGAACAGTACACAGGTCAGAGTAACCTACATAGTGCCTACCATACCTCCCAACTATACAGTTCTTTTGCAGAATATACAGAGGTTTGCATCATATTTGTGGTGTCTCTAGCATGAAATAGTGGTTGTGTGGCAAATCATTGGCAAACCACGAAAGCCTAAAATCAGAAAATAATGACAGATTGTAGTGTCTCAGACTTCATACCCTATAGAAAATGTATGCTAAAGCAAAATTTGTTATTGCATCACCCTTCTAGGTTTGTAAGGCCAATAGTTAAAATGGTCCCTTTATTTAGACCTTTGTCACCTAATTACTTATGGCTTTGTTCAGATGTCTGGCTCTTATAAATAGACAGATATAGTGCCTAGTAGCACAGCAGGTACCTTAAGGTCAGTGTGCTGACAGGTCATAAAAGGTTGCCACCTTACTGTGTCAGCACTGATAACATGTCACTGGCCAATAGCCATACCCCTGGAATGGCAGGCTGTCACAAAAGGAGCACAAGTATGCCTTGTATATCTGTTCTGCTTGTCCTAACATTGCATTTGCCTGCAATGTATTTGCAAAACAAGAAAAGGTCATGTCAAAACATCAATGGCAGGCAGTGGAGAAGCAAATGTCACACCCATAACAGAAAGCAAGCAAGTAACAAACTGGTCCCCCAACTGTCTATGTAAGGCAGAAGAGTATCAACACCCTTTCTCCATGTGTGGGCCTTCATCTGACTGTCATATGTGGGTCTGTCCAGATATCAGAGTCAGTGACAGTTTGAAAGCTAGACCAAAATGTAGCTGCATAATAACATAGTAACACCAGCTGTCTGAGGAAACCAGCAGATGTAGTGGTGCAATGATGGACAACCTGCCAAATAGGTATGCTCAGAGGTGTGTAGTCCATAACCTTGTATATGATGTTGTGGCATTTACCATGCTCACACCGGAATTGCAAATACATAACAGCAGTCACTGTGGGCAAACCCTGTGACCGGACTTCAGAAGGATAAAGAGACACACAGAAGGGGGAGGAGACCCACTGACCAGACAAATGGAGAATGTGCACACCAGAGCACATTTTGCAGTAACATCGGTGCCCTGCAGTGCATGGAGTCAGTAAACACTACCTGCAAATACACAACACACTCCCACATAAATGGAGGTCCACAACAAATCAAACCCCAAGTGAAGGACACCTCAGAGGCAAAAACACATGAGAACTTCCCAGACCTACACACCACAGACCACGCATACTCCATACACCAGGGCCATACCATACACACAACATATTACTCATAGAAGACTCCGCTGTAAAACACACAGATGTGCCACACACCAGGCAGGATAAGGAGAAAGTCACAATTACTTGTTTGGCAGGTGCCATAATCTGCCAGAAAGGCTCATCCAGACTCTGCTACACTTTGCTGTGAAGGAAAGGTTAGCTTGCTTTTATTTGTTGTATTTTGTATTACTTTATTGCCTTTTTATATTTTGAATACTGTGGTTTGTTTTCTTTACCTTGTGTTTTACTTGCATTCTGCTTTAACTGCATATTAAAACTTCAAAAGAGACCACAGCTCTGTCTCTTCTGAGTCAGGCAGAATTTTTTTCCCATCCTCCCACCCAGTTACAGTTGTCTTGTTAAATACCACTGTCTTTCTAGCTGCCTGCCTCTTATGTTAATCTGACCATATATCTCATTTCCTCTCTGCTTTCACTGGCTTGTGTGAGTAATCACAAAATTATAATTTTTGAAATCCCTCCCCTTCAACTATTTAAATTTATTGGCCATCCTACTGTATTCCATAGTACCAGAATACAAAAGTGACCACCCCTTTCAATCCATCTTGCTGTTTTAAAAATAGTAACTCTCCACTAAACCTTAACTTTTTAAACAGGTAAAACTTAAGTTACCTATTTTCACATCTAACTTCTCTAATGCACACTGCAGTGTTTATTTTTTTTCATCTTACCTTTAAGCATCCCTGTGACTAGCACTTGCTCTGATACCTGCTGGAAAGCACCAGGAAGCCTTAAACTGATACAATCATTCAACTCTCCTTGTTAATAAGGAGAAATTAATCGTAGGCACTAAACAGCCTATAATTGCAAAGTACCTTGCTAAGGTAAGGGAAAACCGCTCCTGTACTTTACAAAAAAAAAAAAAAAGCACCAAACCAAGGGTCAGCTTCCAGTGATTTCTCCTGTCCACCCGATGAATCTGGGCATACTGGGGCAATGCAGCAATTGCATCATGTACACAGACAACCCTCTCCTCCTACCAACCAACACTACAACCTGTGAGAGATGCACTTACATAGCCAAAATGGAAGCAAAGCTCTCTCCACCCAAGATTGTGCTAGACAGTCAAGAGGAGAAGGTTAACACCCACACACAACCTCAAGCAACACATAGCCTCTCTAAACCTACACCACCAACACCTACATAGAGCAACACTAAATCCACATATGCAGAGGCCCTTAATTGTAACCTGCCCAAGCAACAAGGACCTCTGAAGCTGAAACGCAAACAAACACCAATCACAACCAAAGTGTCACATAGCTCATAACACTAGTATGCCACCCAGCAACAGCCCCTAAGGAAAGACAATGTACCTAACACTTTAGTCATAGGTGACTCTATAGTCCGGCACACTGATGTCCCACTCACCAGGTTGAACAAGGAGAAAATTACAGTCAGCTGCCTGTCGGGTGCCAGGATCTACCACATAACGCATGCACTCAAGTCACTCCACAACAAGTACAAATATGACTCTGTCATTGTCCATTTTGGAGTGAATGACTTGAGACGTACCTCCCTGGACTACATGAAAAGAGACATGGAAGAGCTCTCGGATCATGTGGCCCAGGCAGGTATGACCCTAGTCCTGAGTAGCATCCTGCCTTCGCCCAGAATTATACCATAATATAAGGACAAAATGATTGACTTCAATAATTGGCTAAGCTTCTGGTGTCATTCAAAGGGGATCCAGTATCTGTCTGCCTGGGACGACATGATTGATAGACTACAATGCTTTGCCAGAGATGGTCTGCACCTGTCACCCCTGGGATTCAGGTTACTGGCTAAGGCTCTTGCCACCCCTATAGTGCCTTTTTTAGGCAAAGTTCAAAGGACAAAACCACCACCGTAACAGGTACAAGCATGCAAACTCTGAAGGTAATGCTACTCAATGCTAGAAGTCTAAACCTCAAAATGCACTTTCTCGAGGCACTCCTAAAAATGGAGAACATCAATATCTGAGAAGTAACTGAGACCTGGTTCAAGGCTCCAGAGGGCACCCCTGCAATACCAGGCTACAACTCTTACCACATTTTTCGCCCACCAAACCAGGACCGAAACACAAAAGGTGAAGGAGTGTCAATATTCACCAAGGATATTCACACCACCAGGCTAGTTGCCCAACACAATGCATCTGAAATTCTCCAGGTGCAACTAACACTAGGTAAGACTGCAATCCAAATTGTAGCTTGCTACAGATCCCCCACCATGCCCCAAGATTCTCACTACACCTTTCTAAACATACTGAAAAATATTAAGATAGACCCAAACACCCTAATACTGGGTGATTTTAACTACCCTGCCATTAACTGGGAAAACTACTCATGTACCAACACCTTTGTCCAACAGTTCTTGGAATTCATAAATTCCAATGCCCTGGATCAGCTAATCCATAGTCCCACCAGGGTTTCCAATATCCTAGACCTGGTCATTACCAACATGGGAAATTGATGCTCCACACCTACGGTCACCCCCTCGTTAGTCAGGTCTGGCCATAAGCTAATCACCCTTAACATCCACCTCCCACCCCCACCCCCCAGTAAGGAAACCTCCATAAAAAAACTTCTCCAAAACCAACTTCATGCTACTCAAGTCAGAAGTGACAAACTTCATGACACCCATGTAGAAGGGAACGGAAAGTTCAACTGCTGAATCCTACACTAAGGCACTGTACGAGTACATCCACTCATGCATGAATCGTGCTATCCCAAATAGAACCAAGATGATCTCATCCAAAAAAAGGAAGCCAATCTGGTGGTCCCCTGCCATAAACAAACTTTACAACAAAAGGAAGAAACTGTTGCAGTAAAGAGGAAAATCCCAGGATGCAAAAAAACTCCCTTACCAGCCTCAGTAAGAAACTGAGATCCCTCATAAAATCCCCCAAAGCTAGTTACAAAAATAAAATTGTCAAAGATTCCATAGACAACCACAACGCATTCTATAACTATGTCAAGAATCTAAATGTCAATGCTCAGATCTGTTCTGAGCTAAAACAGAATGGCATTAAATATACTGATCCCAAGGATATTGCCAATATCCTGGCAGATCGATTCAGTGCCAACTTCACCCCCCTCTCACCCCCTAAATGGCCCATCTCAATACCGGAAGATTGCCAAATTCCTGTAATAATGGCCACACAGGTAAAAAATGCACTCTCCAAAACTAAGAATACAGCATCCATGGGACCAGATGACATCCCAGGCTGTGTACTACATGAACTACAATATGAACTGGCACTTCACCTAAGTGTCATGTTTAATCATAGCCTCACCTCAGGTTTCTTGCCTACTGAGTGGTGCAGAGCTACAGTTATCCCACTCCACAAGGGGGGATCCACATTGGATTCCGGAAACTACCGTCACATCAGTCTGACAAGCCTTATCTGCAAGGCCATGGAGCGTATTATCATGGAACTTATAAACAAAGACATTGGAAACCTTCGAACACTGAACCTCACCCAGTGTGGGTTGGTGAAGGGCCGATCTTGTCTCCTGAACCTGATTGACTTCTTCGAATCAGTCTCCAGAGCCATGGACAAGGGTAAGGTGGTTCACACAGCCTATCTAGACCTCGCCAAGGCCTTTGACACCATCCCCCACTCTGGAATCATAGATAAACTTACTAAGCTGGGCATTAATCCCTACATCACCCAATAGGTTGCTAACTGGCTTACTGATAGAACCCACACTGTAAAAGTAGCCGACTCCAAATCCAGCTCCAGACAAGTGACAAGTGGAGTACCTCGGGGTTCAGTCCTGGGACCGCTCTTGTTTGGCATCTACTTCTCTGAAGTACAGGCCAACACTAAGGGACTCTGGCTAACAAAGTTCGCAGATGACTGCAAACTGGGAGCCATTATTGCATCCCCAAATGAAGTGGATACTCTACAAAAGGGCCTTACAGAAACAGATGCTTGGTGCCAGAGCCATGGGCTCAAGCTCAATGCCAAGAAATGTATAGTTATCCCCTTTGGGAAATAACATGTACCCATGAATTACCATATAGATGGCAGTACATTAAACACCGAAAGTCTGATAAGAGACTTAGGGACACAGGTGGACAGTGGTCTCACCTTCGATAACCACATCACCACAAGAGTCAGGAAATCCTTCTATATGGCACACCTCATCACTAAGGGCTTTTCATCCAGAAGAAAGGAGGTCATTGTCCCACTGTACTCATCCTTCATTAGACCCATTATAGAATACAACGCCCCGTTTGGTATGTACCTCTCAAGACATCTGCAACAACTGGAAAGACCGCAGAAATACCTCACTAAAAGAATCACAGGCCTAAAGCAGATGCCCTATGCTGACGGCCTTAAAAAACTCCAGCTATACTCTGTTGCATATTGTCTACTCAGAGGCAATCTCTGCTTAACATACAAGGTCATGTCAAACCCAGAGCTGTTGGACATGCTACACTTAAAGAAATCCCAATCCCTCAGAGCCACTTGCTCCAGGGATCTAAACTTTGTCATCACAATAAACAAAACATGCTGGAGGGATAGGTTCCTGACCCAGAGACTCCCCAGACTCTGGAATAGATTGCCCATACATGTCAAGCAGAGTGCCTCTTTGGCCCTCTTCAAAAGAAACCTTGATGATTGGATGGGAGAAAGGAAATTCACCCTGGGGATCACGTCAGTCACCCTGCTAGACAGGGGTCCAGGGAAGTAAATAGTGTGGGAAGAAATAGCCATGGAATTGTTATGGCTAGGCTTGTATAGGCCCTAGGGTTGATAGCCTAGTACCAACCTATGAACCTATGTCACACATGCACTCAAGTCACACCACAACAGGTACAGATATCACACTAGTCTGGTCCATGGCAGTGTGAATGATGTCAGAAGTACCTCACAGACTATAGAAAGACAGAGATGATGCAGTATGCTGAATATGTGCCCCATGCAGGTATGCCGCTAGCTGTAAACAGCATCCTGCTGTCACCCAGAGTGATGGATCAATACGAACAGAAAGTGATTGTCAGTAATACCTGACTCACTTACCATTGTCACCCCAGGGGGATCCACTGCCTGGCAGCCTGGGAGCATATGAGTGATAAAATGCACTGCCTTGCTACAGATGGCCTGCAGCAGTCTCACATAGCCTACAGGCCTCTGGCAAAGGCCCATGCTTCACCCATAGTGCTGTTGTAGGGATTGTCATGGGGTCCATACTACCAACATAACACAGTCAACAAAATGCAAATGAAAGACCATGTCACAAAATGTTAGTAGCATACCTCTCAAGCTCATAGAGCAAGAAATCTGTACAAAGCCATACATAATGGTGGGATAAAGGCCCAACTACGGGGACACTTTTGAAATAATGCTCTTATAATGTTATAAAGGTGATAGAACAACAGAGGTGGTGTGGAGTAGCATAGATTTCATGAAGGTTGTGAAGTCTGAAACTCTAATGTTCGGTCATTATTCCCTAACTGCAAACCTGAGTGATTTGCAACAAACTTGCTGGAAAAATACAATGTGAAGGGAAACTGTCCAGATACGTGACTCATGAATCTGGATAATCTTTGAGAATCTGTACAGTTGAGAGGTATGGCCACACCAGGATATGACCTTTCAGGTCAGAAGAATACCAAACAACCAGGAGATCCCCAGCCAATATATCACCAAGGTGCTGGAACTTTTACGCAGCTTCATCAGTCAGTCGGCTGTAACCACACCTCCCAACTGTCCAGATTGTGCAAGACGGTCCAGCCTTTGCTTCATAATATTGGCCTGTGCATCATCTAGCTCATATTTCTCTGGTAAATAACTATGATGATCTGATGATATCTGTCAGTAGGTAATAACACAATACATTACAGTGTCAAACATTACATAAGTCAGACAATGTCTGCTAAAACAAATCCTGTAACTCAAGCAACACACACATTAATAAGATCTATAGTTATAGTATCCCCCATGTTTGGGCCATTGTTTCCCCGTATTGGCAGACTATCTCCAGATATCTTGAACAAACAGGTTGCAAGATATGACTATAACACACAACACCCCGGAATGGAGTTACAACTATTCCTGGAATGGATTCCTACACTTAATACAGAAGGTCATACTGGGCATGCTCCTACACTTAGAGAAATAAAGCCCATTTCTGGAAACTACAACAGACTATATATATCTGTATTGTGCAGGTGTCTTCGCATACACACAGCTATATACACCTAACTGTCTCCACACACACCCATCAGACAGGATTACCCACAGCCAGCTGTAGGTGGCCCATATGTGGTATAACTGCATCTGTTGCGTGTGATACACATACATATATATGGGCAACATATTACAATATGTCAAGCATACACACACATAGACATGGGGAAGAGAGAGACAGACAGTGATAGAGTGAGACACACAGGGAGACACACACAGAGAGGGAGTCATACACAGGGTTAACCTGAATGGCATAGAGTCATGTCCTGCTGCAGAAAGCTGCATACCTGTTGTAACCACTGGTACGTACCAGCATGAAGATGAGAGTCATTGTCTGATGGTACTGAGGTGGAGGTTGTAATACCACATCACCTACCTTTGTGTGTGTGTGTGTGTGTGTGTGTGTGTGTGTGTGTGTGTGTGTGTGTGTGTGTGTGTGTGTGTGTGTGTGTGTCTAGGTATTATGATGCCTTACCCACCCAGTATACTTCCCATTGCCCTACTTTACAAGAGCTGCTGATGTCATTCACTTTAAAAGTACCTTTAGACTAGCATCAGTTCTGTAAGCTCTATAGGGCATGTGATAGCTGTAACACTATAGTACAAATAACTAATTAGGTAGGGGTTCTAATCTCAGTCCTGACAAATGTAAAAGTGTGTGTGTGTGTGTGTGTGTGTGTGTGTGTGTGTGTGTTTGTAGGTTAAAGATTTTGAACCCATTCATACCCAGTACAATTCCCATTGCCCTGTTTTAGCAGTCCTGCTGATATCAGTAACCTTAGACCTACCTTTGGGCAGCTCTTAACCCTATAATCTCTGGGGTGCATGCAATAACTGCGTAACACTATAATACAAATAACTAGTTAAGTAGGAGTTCTAAACTCAGTCCTGGCAAATGTAAATGTGTATGTCTTTATAGGTTAAGGATTTCAAGCCCATTCACACCCAGTACACTTCCCATTGCACTACTTTAGCAGTCCTGCTGTCAGTCACCTGAGATGTACCTGTGGGCAGCTCTCAGCCCTATAGGCTCTGTGGCACATGCAATAACTGCATAACCCTATAGTACAAATAACTAGTTAGGTAGAGGTTCGGATCTCATTCCTGACAAATGTAAAAGTGTGTGTGTGTGTTTGTAGGTTAAAGAGTTTGAGCCCATTCACACCCAGTACACTTCCCATTGCCCTACTTTAGCAGTCCTGCTGATGCAGTCACCTTAGATGTACCTTTGGGCAGCCCTCAGCCCTATAAGCTCTGTGGCACGTGCAATAACTGTGTAACACTCTAATACAAATAGCTAGTTAGGTAGTGCTTCTAATCTCAGTCCTGACAAATGTGTGTGTGAGTGTATTTGTGCTTGCAAGTGTGTATATGTGTTGGTATTTTGTAGCCTTTCTCACCAAGTACATCTCCCATTGCCATACTTTATAAGGGCTGGTGATGTTCCTCACCTTAGAAGTACCTCGGGAAACCCTACACCCCATAAGCTCTGTGGATCATTTGATAAATGCATAACACTGCGGTAACAATAACTAGATAAGTAGGGGTTCTAATATCAGTCCTGGTAAACGTGTGTGTGTGTGTGTGTGTGTGTGTGTGTGTGTGTGTGTGTGTGTGTGTGTGTGTGTGTGTGTGTGTGTGTGTGTGTGTGTGTCTGTGTGCAAGAACAATATCCTGTGTGTGTATGTGCTTGGTTGGGTGGGTTTTGCAATTTTTTTTGTTGTGGTCCACCCAGTAGATGTCCCAATGTCCACTTTACAAGGCCCACTGTTGTCATCCACTATAGAGGTAGCTGCAGACACTCTGCAACCATATAAGCTCTGTGCCATGTGAAATAACTAAATAACAGTATGGAATAAATAACAAGATAGGCAGGGCTTCTAATCCTTTGATACTATTCCCCACTCAGGAATCATAGACAAATACACTCAGCTAGGCATCAACCCTTATATCACTAGGTGGGTTGCAAAAAGGCTCACAGATAGAACCCACAGTGTGAAACCAGCAGACTCCATTTCAGACTGCTAACCAGTCATGAATGGAGTACTGCAGAGTCTGGTCTTGGGTCCCCTCATGTTCAGTATCTACACCTCTGAAGTTCAGCCCAACATGAAGTGACTCTGGCTGACAATGTTTGCAGATGATTGCAAGGTGGGTACCATTATTACCTCCCCAAGTGATGTTGACATCCTGCAGAAAGGCCTCACTGAGATCTATGATTGTTGTCAGAACCCTGGGCTTAACCTCAATGCCAGAAAATGTGTTGCCATTCCCTTTGGGAACAGATTGGTTCCCATGAATCACCACGGTGATGGTAATCCACTGAACCCAGAAGTTGTGACAGGAGAACTGGGAACACAGGTTGACAGCGACCTCTCTGTTGAGCACCACAGTGCCACTGTGGTCAGAAAGTCCTTCTATGTGGCACATCTTAATACTTAGGGTGTTGCATCCAGGAAGAAAGAGGTCATTGTCTCCCTCTACTCTTCCCTCATTAGGTCAGTCATCGAATACAATGGCCCATTTGGCATGTACCTCACTAGACACCTGCAACAACTGGAGAGGCTGCAAAAGTACCTCACAAAGAGGATCCTAGGCCTTAAACCCTTGTCCTATATGGACAGACTCGAATAACCCCAACTATTCTCTGTCTCATATTGGCTACTTAGAGGCGATCTCTGCTTGACTTACAATGCCATGTCTGACCCAGCTCTGTTAGGCATGCTACATCTAAAGAAACCCAATCCACCCGCACCACATGCCCCAGAGACCTCAACCCCATTTCCACAATCAACAGAACATGCTGGAGGGCAGGTTCATAACCCAGAGACTGGCCACACTATGGAATATACTTAACATACATGTCAAGCAGAGCACCTCACTGGCCCTCTGCAAGAGAAATCTAAGTGAGTGGATGGGGAATAGATATCTCAGCCCGGAAATCACTCAGTGGCTATACCCGAAAGAGACACTGGAGAGTAACATCAGGTGGCATGATTCCAAGTTAATCCTCTGGGCTAAGCTTGTAAAGGCTTCTTCACCATTCACCTAGTACACACCTATGAACCTATGGATCCTAGTACTGGCAAATGTGTGTGTGTGTGTGTGTGTGTGTGTGTGTGTGTGTGTGTGTGTGTGTGTGTGTGTGTGTGTGTGTGTGTGTGTGTGTGTGTGTGAGTGTGTGTGTGCATTAGTGTGTATAAAAGTGTTTGTGAGTGTGTAAACATGTAGGTGAAAGTAGTTTGAGGCCCTTCTCACCCAGTACACTTCCCATTGCCATATTTTACAAGGGCTGGTGATGTTACTTACTTTATAGGTACCTTGGGACATTCTTTCCCCTATAAGCTCTGTAGTGTGGGCGGTAACTGCATAACACTATAGTACCAGTGACTACATAGGTAGGGGTTCTAATCTGAGTCCTGGTAAATGTGTCTGCTTGTAAGTGTGTATATTTCTAGAATACAGAATTTTGAGGCCTTACTCTCCCAGTACACTACCCATTGCCATACTTTACAAGAGCTGGTGATGTTAGAAGAACCATGGGACACTCTTCACTGTATAAACTCTGTGGCATGTGCAATAAATACATAACACTGTATTAGCAATAACTAGATAACTAAGGGTTCTAATCTCAGTCCTGGTATGTGTGTGCATGTATGTGTGTGCATGTGCGTCCTGTGTTTGAGTGAGAACTATATCCATTGGGGGCTGGGTTTTACATTTTTAGGCTGTGGTACTCCCAGTACATGTCCCAAGGTGCACTTTACAAGGCCCGCTGTCTTCATCAACCGCAGCAGTATCTGTTTACACTTTTCAGCCCAATAAGCCCTGTGCCATATGCAGGAACTATGTAACAGTATGAAGTGATGAACAAGATAGCAAGGGCTGCTAATCTCAGTACTGGCAAATGTGTGTATGAGTGTACTTGTATTTGTAAGTGTGTATAACTGTAGGTTAAGGTACTTTCTGTCCATTCTCACCCAGTACATTACCCATTGCTATAGTTTATAAGGCCTGGTGATGTTGTTCACCTTAAAATTACCTTGGGAACCTGTTCACCCTGTAAGCTTTGTGGCACATGTGATAAATGCATAACACTGTAGTAGCAATGACTAGATAGGTAGGGGCTCTAATCTCAGTCCTAACAATTGTGTGTATGTGTGTGTGTGTGTGTGTGTGTGTGTGTGTGTGTGTGTGTGTGTGTGTGTGTGTGTGTGTGTGTGTGTGAACAGTTTACTGTATGTCTGAGTAAAAACTCTATCCATTGGGTGGCTGGGGTTTACAATATTAGGCCACAGTACTCACAGTATAGGTCCCAAGGTCCACTTTATGAAGGCCGCTGTTTACATCTATCATAGAGGTGTCTGTAGACACTCTTCAGCCCATTAAGCCCCGTGCTGCATACAACAGCTAAGTAACAGTATGGAATGAATAACATGAGAGGCAGGGCTGCTAATGTCAATACTGTCAAATGTGTCTGTGTGTGTGTGTGTGTGTGTGTGTGTGTGTGTGTGTGTGTGTGTGTGTGTGTGTGTGTGTGTGTGTGTGCGCGCATTGGTGTGTATAGCAGTTTTTGTGTAGACTCACAGGTGACAGTATAATGAGTCCTTTTTCACCCAGTACACCCATCATTGGCATACTTCACAAGGGCACATAACAATATTCACTTTATAGGTACCTTGGAGCAGTCATCACACTATTAGCTCTGGGCCACCTGCAATAACGGCATAACACTGCAGTACCACTAAGCAGATGGGTAGGGGTTCCACACCCAACACTGGCAACTGTGATCCTGTGTGTGCGCGTGTGTGTATATGTGTGTGTGTGTGTGTGTGTGTGTGTGTGTGTGTGTGTGTGTGTGTGTATGTGTGTGTGGGTGTGTGTGTGAGAGAGACTGTGTGTGGGAACAGTATTCTGTGTGTGTTTGGTTGACACAATATCCTCAACGTGTGTGGGTTTTACCAATCTGAGGTGTGTTCCACCCACTACACTTACCATTATCCAGTTTACAAGAGCTGCTGATGTCAACCACTATAGACTTACCTATAGACACCCCTCAGCCCTATAAGCTCTGTGGCACATGCAATAAGTGTTACACAGACCTGGTAAATGTGTACATATACAGCTGTACCTTGGCTATGACATAGGTTCATAGGTTTATACTAGGCTATCTGCCCTAAGGCATTTATAAGCCTAGCCCAAATTTTTGTACCCCTTATATGAAAAAATACTGTGCCCATTAGTTTGTTGTGCCTCTGTCCAGCAGTGACACAGAGATGATTCCCGGGATAAACCTACGATCTCCCATTCACAGGTCAAGATTTCTCTTGAACAGAGCCAGCGAGGTGCTCTGCCTCACATGGATCGGGATTTTATTCCACAGCATAGGGAGTCTCTGAGTGATAAATCTATCCCTCCAGCACGTCCTATTTATATCCGTGCTAAGGTTTAAGTCACTTGCTCTAGTGGTTTTGGTGGATTTGGATTTTTTGAGGTGGAGCATGTCCATTAATTCCGGGTTGGACATGGCCTTGTATGTCAGGCACATGTCACCTCTGAGCAGATGGTATGCAACTGAATAGAGCTGGAGTTTCTTCAATCTGGCAGCATATGACAGATTTTGGAGTCCCTTTATCCTTTTGGTGAGGAAATTTTGGGGTCTCTCCAATTGCTGCAGATGTCGGGTGAGATACATCCCGAATGGGGCATTGTACTCGATCATTGGTCTGATAAGTGAAGAGTACAGGGGAACAATGACCTCACTAGATCTGGATGTGAATCCCTTCATGATCAGGTGGGCAATGTAGAAGGTCTTTCTAACCACTTTAGCAACGTGAGTGTCAAAAAAAAGGCCACTGTCTTCTGTGCTTAGTGGATTGCCACCTATATGGTAGCTTGGGGTTACCTTGTTTTTCCCGAAGGGTATGACTATGCATTTTTTGGCGTTTAACTTCAGGCCATGGCTCTGGCACCAGCTATCTGTTTCCGTGAGTCCCTTCTGAAGGATATCCGTGTCCGATGCACTTTCCACTATGGCGCCCAGTTTGCAGTTGTCTGCAAACTTTGTCAGCCAAAGTCCTCCCATGTTGGCCTGTACTTCTGAGAAGTAGATGCCGAACAATAGGGGGCCAAGGACCGAGCCCTCTGGGACACCACTTGTGACTGGCTTGGAGTCTGACATAGCGCCAGCAACTCTAACCCTGTGGGTTCTGTCCTTAAGCCAGTTTGCAACCCATCTTGTGACATATGGGTTTACATTTAAGCTGGTAAGTTTTTCTACAATACCGAGTGGGGTATTGTGTGAAGGCCTTTGCAAGGTCAAGGTAGGCTGTATGGACTGCCTTTCCTCATCAATGGCCTTGGTGACTGTTTCGAAGAAGTCGACCAAGTTCAAAAGGCATGATCTGCCCTTGACGAAGCCAAACTGGGTTGGGTCCAATGTCTGCAAGTCCCCTATATCTTTGTTTATGAGCTCCATTATGATCCTCTCCATAGCTTTGCAGACTAGACTTGTTAAGCTTATGGGGCGGTAATTACCAGGGTCCATAGAGGCACCGCCTTTGTGGAGTGGGACCACAGTTGCCGTCGCCACTCCTTGGGCACGTATCCTGTGGTAAGGCTGAGATTAAACAGCTGCCTTATGTGCGGGTTTAATTCCTCATTTAGCTCGTGTAGCACACAGCCGGGGACACCATCCGGTCCCATTGATGCTGTGTTTTTAGCTTTAGTTTTAGCTTTCACCTGCGCATTTGAGATGTCTGGGAGGCTACACTCTGCTGGGATAGTTATCTCTTCTTTAGGGGAGAGGGGTAAAGTTTGCACTGAACCTGTCTGCCAGTATGTTGGCAATGTCTGTGGGTTCAGTGATTTTTGTATCATTTTGGACTACTTCTGAGCATATCTGGGAGTTTCCACCCAGGTTCCTAACATAGCTGAAAAAGGCCTTATGATTGTCCTTTGAATCCATGGCAATTTTTCTCTCAAAATTGGCCTTAGTTGATTTTATGAGTGCTCGTAGTTTTTTACTAATAATGATCAGGGGTGACTTCCCTTTTATGGATTTTGTTCTATCATGTAATAGCTTTCTCCTCTTATTGTAAAGTTTGTTAATGGCTGGGGTCCACCAGACTGGACGTTTGCCCTTTGTGGAAAGAGCCTTGGTTTTATTTGGGATTGCCTGATCCATGCAGTCCTGGAGGTGTTCATAGAAGGCATTTGTAAGGGCTTCCGCAGCTTGGGTTGTGGTTTCCACTGGCTCAGGGGCCTTGAAGGATACCACACCAGTCTTGAGTAGTGTGAAGTTTGCTTTAGAGAAGTTCTTCACTGTGGTCTTTTGTTTGGGGTGGGGGGATGTGGATTTCCAGTGAGATTAGTTTATGATCAGATCTCACCAATGAGGGATATACTTCCAGTGTGGAGCATTTTGTCCCCATGTTTGTGATAATGAGATCTAGTATATTTTCTCCTCTCGTGGGAACAGTGACTAGCTGTTCCATGGCATTTGAATTTATGAACTCCAGGAACCATTGGGCTAGAAAGTTAGGGCTTGAGTAATGTTCCCAGTCTATATTCGGATAGTTGAAGTTACCCAATATGATGGTGTTTGGAGATACATTTATACCCTCCAGTGTCTTCAGGAAGGCTGTGTGAGGTTCCTGAGTTTGAGAGGGTGACCTGTAGCATGCTACAATTTGTAGAGCAGGTTTGCCTATGGTTAGTTGCACCTGGATGGTTTCCGAAGATTCGTGCGTTGCCACCAACCTGGAGGTGTGGGTATCCTTTATGAATATGGATACACCCCCTCCTTTTGTGGTGTGGTCCGGGTTTGGGGGCCAGAACGCATGATATGAGGTAAAAACCTAATAGTGCCGGGGTGCTCTCAGGAGCCTTGAACCAGGTTTCAGTTACAGCATAGACATCGATGTTCTCCATACTGAGAAGGACCTCGAGTGTGTACATTTTGAGATTTAGACTTCTGGCATTGAGCAGCATTACCCTCAGTTTCTTCCCATTTTTGTTTTCTAGGGTGGTAGGTTTAGAATTTGAGCCTTGCCTAAAAAAGGCACTATGGGGGTGGCAAAAGCCTTAGCCAATATCCGGAATCCCAGGGGTGACAGGTGCAAGCCGTCCCTTGCGAAGCAGCGTGGCTTGTCAAGCATGTCATCCCAGGCAGACAGACACTGGATCCCCTTTGAATGACACCAGACATTAAGCCAATTGCTAAAGCTGATCATCTTGTCTCTATATTGTGGCATCATTCTTGGTGAAGGAAGGATACTGCTCAGGGTCAGGGTCATACCTGCCTGGGCTACATAATCAGAGAGCTCCTCTATGTCTCTTTTCATGTAGTCCAGGGAGGTACGTCTCAGGTAGTTCACACCACGATACCACTCTGCCATACCCCTCATTGACAATGTATGTAGGGCCACATGCTGTTGACACATAGACACCTAGAACACAAACAGAATCCAGCATATGAGGCTACAGTCATTCAGCATTACTACCACCAATAATGCATCATGGCTGAAAAGTTACACACACTCTGACATGTACCCATTACAAATGCCAGCTGACAGCACATTACACAGCATTAAATAGCTAAACTGTACTGAACTCACCCTGTGCATCAAAACCCTATTAGCATATCCCAGTATCAGTGGTATGGATGACAGCAATGTGGCACAGGTATCATCATATGCAAAGGGTGTTGTGTGTGAGACCTAGGTTGGGCCATATGGTTGACATCATGTGTGTGTGTTGGAGGGCTGTCCTATGAATGGGCAATGCAGAGGTGGTGTGTGTGTGTGTGTGTGTGTGTGTGTGTGTGTGTGTGTGTGTGTGTGTGTGCGTGTGTGTCTGAAAGTGACCTGGCTGTGATGGTGATGTGTGTGTGTTTGTATGCACAAAGTCTTGCCATGTGGCTGCCCTACACAGGGTCATGTTGGACAGCTGTGGACTGTACATGGCAGGGTGTACAGTTCACCATCTCCAGCCATGGATACATGATCCTGTCCTCCCAGGGGTCTCACTGGCACCCCCCAGGTCCAAGGCCAGATGCAGTACTACTCCCTGATGGTGACTGCTGTCTGTGTATCTGTGTCCTTGACAGGACCAGAAAAGACCACATGCCCATGGCCTGCTCCATTGTGGTGTGGACAGCACCCGCCCTTCGGTAGTGATGGTGGTACTACCACTAAGTGAGTGTGAAGGTGCATGGCCACATAGACTCTCAGTTGATGTTGGTGCTGACCTACATCCACATGACCGATGCCCATCTCAAACCACACACTGCAGCACAGACATTCCATGGTCGAGGATTGCCAAGGTCTCACACCTCCATCTATTCATTACCTCAGTGTTTTGACATGTGGCCTCAACAAGGTCATGTATGTCATCACATAAGCCAGGAAGAGTTGCATCCAAGACTCTGAGTATTTGTCTGGTGTTTTGTTCACTATGTGCCTGTGCATCCATGACAGCCCAAAATATGCATCTGGTGACACCTGCTGTGGCACTCACAACAGTGGCTTGATGGGCAGCGGTCCTCCTTCGAGCCCCCTGTCCATCCACCTGTGAGGGACCTCGCCTGCACTCTGGCTATGGCTAGTGTCTACACTCACACTTGCCATAGTCACCACACTAGCTTGTTCCATGCCAACCCCCCCTCCAACTGTTCATTATCTGTGGCTGCTGGGGATGGGTTATGTGTGGGCATTGTGACTGTGTGCAGGGACATTGTGGATGACTGTGGAATGCCAACCGATGGCACAGATTCAGCCCCTGATGACCCCACCTGTGCCTCAGTAGGACCACCATCATTGTCAGAGTCTGCAGAGACACTGACATCAGATTCTGAGCGGGAGGGACCAAGACCACCATGTCCATCTGTGAGGGGAAGACAACATATGTAAATTAATACCTGCACTATGAGGTATGCTGGTACACACACACACACACACACACACACACACACACACACACACACACACACATATGCACAGACACATACAGGTGAGATGGCACAAAGAAATTACACAGACTTCACAATAGCCAACTGGTGACATTCATGACATACAGTCAGAACACAACATACACCCTCTGAACAAGCCCTAAGCATCATGCAGTGTAGCCCTTTCCACTTAATGTTGCTACTAATATACACCTCTAGGATACATGAGTAGTGTTAGTAGGTGATGGGCTTTCACTTAGAGCACACTGCACCAATGTACCACATTATTGCTGTTCACCTGTATAGCTCAGTGGCAACTCCTTCAGAACATAACTCTCAACTGTACAGAGTTTTGCTGAATGTCTAGATGTGTGGCTCATATTTTTGGTCTGTTCCTCATAAATCCTGTGTTTGACATATTACTGGGATGATCTGAGGACTATTGTTACTAATTAATGACATAATTTGAGTTGCAGACTTCAAAACCTGCAGTAAATGTATGTTAAAATAAATCTGGTTACTCTAACAACTTTCTAAGCTCACAGTGGATATAATAAGTGTACACACCCCTATTAACATGCCAGGTTTTTGTGATATACAACATGAGACCACAGAAGTCATGTCATAACCGTTCACACCTTTAATGTGGCCTATAACCTGTGCAATCCAATTGAAGAACATACACATTGGTTAGGGGTAACATGTAGTAAATGAAATATGTACAATATGCTGGTTGCATGACTGTGCATACCCTTAAACTAATACTTTGTTAAAACACCTTTGATTTATTTACATCATTCAATCCTCATGTAAGGAGTCTATCAGCATGGCACATCTTGACTTGGCAATATTTGCACACTCTCCCTTGCAAAAGCCCTACAACTCCGTCAGATTGCAAGGTCACCTCTTGTGCACAGCCCTCTTCAGGTCACCCCACAGATTTTCTATTGGATGTAGGTGTGGGCTCTGGTTGGGCCATTCCAAAATGTTGAATGCCTTCTGGTGAAGCCATTCTTTTGTTGATTTGGATGTGTGGTTTGGGTTATTGTCATGTGGAAAGATGAAATTCCTCTCCATCTTCAGCTATTTAGTAGACACCTCAAGATGTGGTTTGGGTTATTGTCATGTGGAAAGATGAAATTCCTCTCCATCTTCAGCTATTTAGTAGACACCTCAAGATTTTGGGCCAAAAGGGACTGGTATTTGGAACTCTTCATAATCCTTTCCAGTGTGCCTAAAGCCCCAGTTCCAGCTTATGAATAGCAACCCCAAAGCAGGACACTGCCATCACCATGCTTCACTGTGGGATGGTGCTCTTTTGGTGATGTGCAGTGTTGTTATTGCGCCAAACAAATCTTTTGGAATTGTGGCCAAAAAGTACAACCCTGGTATTATTAGACCATAACACATTTTCTCACATGCTTTTTGGAGACTTGATGTATTGTTTTGCAGAATTTAGCCAGGCCTGGATGTTGTTCTGTGTGAAAAAAGGCTCCCATCTTCCAACCCTACACCATAGGCAAGACATATGGAGAATATGGGTGATTGTTGTCAGATGTAGTACACAACCAGTACTTGTCAGAGATTCCTGCAACTCTTTTAGTGTTGCTGTAGGTCTCTTGGCAGCCTCCCTGACCAGTTTTGGTCTTGTCTCTTCATCAAATTTGGAGGAACATTCACTTCTTTGCAATGTCACTGTTGTCACATATTTTCTCCACCATTTGATGGATGTCTTCACCATGTTCCATTGTATATGCAATGCTGTGGAAATGTTTTTGTACCCTTCTCTGTGCTGATACCATTCAACAATGAGATCCATTTGATGCTTTGTAAGCTGTCTACAAGCCATGGCTGTTGCTGTAGCAGGCAACTCAGTAAATGTCAGGAAAAGCCTAGTAGGACATCTGACCATTATTTGTTGTTAATCAAAGAGTCTCTGTAACTGAGGGCAGGTGTGTACCCAAGAAGAAGTAATGCTGTAATTAAATCAAAAGCTGCTTCAAGAAAGTATTAGCTTCAGGCTGTTAACACTTATGCATGTATCTTATTGTACATTTTTTATTTTTCATACTTGTTCCCCTAACAGATTTGTTTGTTTTTCAATTGAATTGTACAGGTTATAGGTCACATTAAACGTGCGAAAAGTTTTGAAATTATTTATTGTGGTTTCATTTTTTTATATCACAAAAACCTGGCATTTTAACAGGGGTGTGTACAATTTTTATATGCACTGTATAAGAGTGCTTTTAAAATATGTCCCTAGTTTTGGCCCTTTGCCCCCCATTTTGGCAGTCTTTGTCCAGATTACTTGCACTGACAGGTTGTAAGGTATGCTACAGATATATTACATCTCTTGCAAATAGACCCCTGTGATGACCACTTTGATGCAATGCAGTTAACCCTACCAGAAGTGAACATGCCCATATCGCAATATGGCTAAGAGTAACAGTTGTGTGCATGGCAAAATGCATGACCTTAGCATGTTTGGGGTATTGGTGAAACACAACAGAACAATACCATACTCAATGGTTTCAGCCTGCTGTCCCACATTCAGACCAGAGGTACCTATGTAGCTGTGGGGGAGAGGTATTGTCAGCAGTTTCACATGTGGCATTGTTACAAGATGAATGCTACTTTTCTGTACATGTACAGTACATGCTCTGATACGACATCATTTGTTATCTTTCACCATAGATGTGCACTTGTGTGCATTACAAAACCCAACCCACAAATGCAGTTTGACCTGACATATGCATCTAGATACTCTACAGAAGTCAGTATGACTGCTGAAGTATTCAACTGATGTGCACTGGGACCTTACCTGGACACTCTTAGCCTGTTGTCTGGGTGTCACCCACCTCCACGTCTTGTGTGTGTTGACTTTGCTGGTATGTGGTAGATGCCCCAAGATTAGCAAGCAGCTCCTCCATTGGTGTAAGTGGGGCCTGCATAGCAGGATTCCTACCTGTGTCAGTACGGTCCCTGGCCACAGCAGCCACCCTTTGCTGGGAATGGCGTATCAGGTCAGTCACCCGATGCCTAACCTGATTGTATGTGTGTCCATGGTGACCCAAGTTGTTTACTATGTGGATGAGCTCATCCCACAGGGTGGTCTGCTTCCACAGATTCTGTTGACTATGGCCAAACATCAACCCATGGTGCTGGATTATCATATCGGTAATGGCCGCAGTTTCATCTGCAGTGTATGCTAGCTGTTTTGCATGCTGCATTTCACCTAGAAGACATTACCAGGGAAACACATCATGGGACCTCATACATTGGTTGATGTTATTTACACAACCTGCACATCAACATTGACTAGCATTAGCCAGCACTTACAACCACATCATACCCCTGTCATCTATCAGCACAGTATGAGCTTGCATTGTACTCCTGGTCCTGATGTGTCATGTTCCCCCAAATGAGGGCCAGAAAATTGCATAATCCACCATTCATCATTCACCTTTGTGTAGAGGGATGACAGTGGCCATCTTCCTTGCAGATGGAATGTCAATGGTGCTCAGGGTTTGCTTGTGTACAGTGTGTAATGGAGCTGGGAGCATATGCCTGAGTTCATGTAGGAAGCAGACAGGGATGTTATCAGGTCCCATGAAGACTTACTTTTGTTGCCTTTGATTAGGCATTATGGACCTTCTCTCTGATGATGAGGGGAGGGGTGTGGGTGCTGTGCATATCCACCTATATTAATGGTGGGACAGGAGGGTGATGTTTTCCCTTAACCTGTCTGCAGTGGATTGGCTATAGCTATGCTGTGTGTGCATGGGGTGTGATTGACCGCCAGTATAGGTTGGGTTGGGTTGTTGCCTCTGAGATTGAAGACATATGTGAAGACGGCCTTGTGATTGGCCTTGGTGGTTGTGTCCAATTTGTATTCATAGTTAGCCTGTGACCTTATATGCTTGTTCAGACACAGGTTGACTTGCTTCTAAGTTGGTGCCTGCTCCTGCCTGGCCCTGTACAGCTAATTTAGCAACTGATTATGTGGTTTCTGTATTGCTGCTGTCCAGCAAAGGGGATTACTCTACCTTGGTGGAGGCAGGTTTTAGGAGTGAGGCATTACTGAGTCCATACAGCTATGTAAGTGCTTATATAGTTGTTTGTAGTGGGCATGGACACAAGGTCATAACACAGTTGGACACCTCTGCATTTTCAACCTGATAATCATGCTTATTCTAGTACCCATGTCTGTGTTAGGGCAATGCAACAACCAGTAGCTGTAGAAATGTATGCCTGTTGGATGCACAGAAACTAAGATTACACATGTGTACAACATGTACAGCTTATTTACCTCATGTTTTGCATCTAATGTCTGTTGTTTTGAGGCTTCCAGCTATACCTACTCATACATACATGTGCACAGGTAATATCTGATATACATTTCTGTTCTATTTCAGTATGGCACATTGTATTTACACTCTTGCTGCTCAGTAATACCTCTTAACCTGTTATAGTAGGACATCTGGAGGACAACACACATAAATGGGGAGCAATGGCCCAAAATTAGTGACACTTTATTAATATTGCTGTAACACACTTAAGTCAGTTGATACCACAGTAGGCTTTGCATTCACAGAAATACCATGGAAGAGTAACTGCAACAGTAATTTACTATGCACATACTCTGTATAGGTCTCTTAGATTTGTGAGGCAAACGTGTGTATCATAGTTGTATTTGCAAGTAACATATGGATATTTATGACATCCCACTAGCTGGCCTAGTAGTGTCAAAGTCAGTATTGTTCAACAGACACTCCAGTAGTAGTCATATGTGAGCCGTCCATTCCTGGGGTGACTCAGGGCCTTGAGCTGTCATGTATGCTACTGCAGACAGACCCAGATGCTATGGCCATAGGTGCTGATCAGTAATATGTCAGTACAGCAAGTCTTGTTGAGACATATTTGTTTAACATCCTACTTCCCATTATTGCATACCCCCTACTGCATTCCACTACATGATTACTTGTGTGACATACCTTTTTTTTCCAAGTATTGTTGTTTTTTGTTTCTGTTTCCATTTCTGTTTCTGTCTCTGTTTCTCTCTCTCTTTCTCTCTCTCTGTTTACACATGTAGAGGTATAGATCTGTTTTGCATAGACAGCAAGTTGCCTTTTGTAGTTAATGCTCATGAGCAGGTGATGGCCTGTTCAGTTGGTGTCCCCCTTTTGCTAATTGCTTGCAGAACAGCTGTGTTGTTATTCCTATAGCTAATGGCGTGGCCACACACTCCTATAATTCAGTACATGTGGGCACTGACTCTTTTCCTTGCCTGTGAGGTGGATATCATGGAGGTGTGCAGACAGCAGCATCACAGAGGGTATTGTAAATACCTTTTACAACAAAAAATGTGGAGACAGCCTAATAAAATGGGGGATACGGTTCCACACTTGGGGACAGAATGTAAGTATTGCTATTATACAGTTAGAGTAATGCTAGTTTAACAGGGATTGTGTGGACATGGATTTTCTGTGTGATTTTTAATAGCTCTCAACTGTAGGGCTATCTGCAGAATGGCCAGAGGTTTGACTCTTATGCTTGGTCTATTCCTCAGACAGCTTTTGCCCTTGGCAAATCAGTAGCATACTCTGGGGATTGCAGTCAGTAAATGCTAACATCCATTTGTATTTCTGACTTCATATACCTCAGAAAAGATATGTTACAACAAGCCCTGTAATACCAGCAACTTTTTCAGTTTATAACAGCAATATTTCAGATATACCCCTGTTTTTGGGTCTCTGTCCCCCAATTACATCAGGCTTTCTCCAGATGGCATGCAGTAAGAGGTTGATAGTTATGGCATATCATTATTTAGTGCCTTCATTCTTGATATCATCCCAGTGATGTAGCAGAATGCCAGACATGTTATGAGAAAGAGGCCATATGTATGAGGACAAAGCCTGGGCATTCTGTGGGAATCTGTACAACTGAGAGGTCTGAGTATGTCTGGTGATTGTTAACAGACTATCAGGATTGTGTAGCAGTGTAGTGTGTAAATCTTAGTTGGGCTGTGTAGGGAGGGGGTAGATATAAGTGTCATGGATTCTCTTCTATCTGACTGTGCATACTGCTCCAGATTCTGCTGGTCTATCAGCTGTATATGTTTGTAGGGGCAGACTGAGACATGTCCAGTACCACCTCAAGATTCCTACTACACTGTGACTTTTGGGCACTATATGTAGGGGTAGTGTGTGAGCAGCAAACATGATATTTTTATTCACACAGTCATTATAGTCTAGTGTTTATTTGGCTTACCAGTATGTCACTGTGACTGTGGTGTAATTGGTTGTGGGTATGCACTTTCACACCAGTGTCTTTTATTCACTACTGTTACATCCCTGTAGTGCCTGATATATTTGCAAATGCATGTGTAATTTCCCATAGCTGATTTAAAGTAGTGCTGTGTCAGTCTGACTGTAGTATGGACTGTGCTTGGTGACATGCTTAGCAGCTCAATGTAGTTTCCCTAATGTCATGTCATGTCCAGGTACGCGTAGGATGTCTAGTTGTCTGGCTAATATCTTTGGTCTGGTCTCCATAAGTGTTGTGTATTTCTGACAAATCAGTGGGATGATGTGAGGATTTAAGTCACTATCTAATGACAAGCAACTGAGTCTTGCATTTGTGCTGTTTCACTCAATATATGTTAAGAACAGACAGTGTTGCTGCAGAAACTGTCTCAGCTTATCTACTCAAGTATTTCAGATATGTCCCTATTTTCATGGCTTTCTCCCCCCCACTCTGTCAGGCTTGGTCCGGATTCATTGCACTAAGGGGTCTGAACGTGCCTGCCAACTGGCTAGTTTGTTTCAGAATGTTTAGGTTTATTGCTCATATTTTTGGTCTGTTCCACAAATTATTTGTATTTCTCTGGTAAATCACTGTGATGATTTGAGGATTTTTGTCAGTAAATGATGACATACATTTCAGTTTCAGACCTCATATCCTTCAGAAAATGTATGCTGAAACAAACCCTGTTACTCTAGCAACTTTCTAAGTATATAATAGCAATATTTAAAATACATCCCTAGTTTTGGCCTATTATTCCCCCCATTTTGACAGCCTTTGCCCAGATGTCTTGTGCTAAAAGGTTGAGAGGTATGGTTCTGAGGTATGACTGCACTTCATGTTTTATATATCTATATATATATATATATATATATATATATATATATATATATATATATATATATATTTATATATTTTTTCATATATATGCATTTTCATACACACACACACACACACACACATATATATATATATATATATATATATATATATATATATATATATATATATATATATATATATATACATATATATATATATAAAAATATATATATACACAAAATCTGAATGATTCCACAGAGCTTTTTCCCTACTGTTGAATGACTCTACTGCATGATATGTTTGAAAAAGCATGAGCAATTCCTATAGCCTAAATGGCGCAGTGGTACATTGCACTGACTGTAATGTACAGGGTCCTGGATTTGAGACCTGGCAGGGCTGATTGTTTTGTTGCTAGGTAGAATGGTGGTTGATGTAGACAGAGTGATTAAAGCAGTTTTAAGCAGCTTTTACCCAGTTTGCATGATACTAAGCGATGCCAAGATATGGTTAGCTGTTGTTGTTGTTGTCGTGTCTTTCGGCTTTTCCCGGTTAGGTGTCGCCACAGCGGAACTCTGGTCCGCGAATGATTGGCAGTATATTTAAAGATGCTTAATCCATTTTGGCTTCACTTAGCATCACACAAACTCACTTACTCCAGCTTACTCCTACTTACACCCATGCTAATTTCTCTAAAAGAAAAGAAAAAAGGGGTGATAGGAAAGTGGTGAAAAAGAGGCATGCAGAGGAAAAAACAATATGAAAGGTAGTTAGTGATGTGCAGGACAGATGCAGGGAAGGTCCATAGCTGTCCATTTTTATACATCAACTGCTGTGCATTTGTATGAAATTTGGAGGTGAATTTGGGCACGCAAACCCCAGAGAGAGGGGTGAGGACAACAGAAATGTGCTGTCAAGCTAATTTGACTGGATTACATGTGTCCAGTGGACACCTGTGTGAAATGGACAGCTATGTATGGGCAATATTCTTTTTTGGGGCAGATGCCTTTTATTTATTTATTTTTTTAAGGTGAGAGTGGGATTTTGGAAGGATTGTATGTATAGGTTGGGTAGGGAGACAGACAAGACAAACAAGACAGCAGAGAGGGGTGGTGTATGATACATGTGGAGTATAAACACCCTGGACAGGGAGGGTGTTTGGGAATCAGAGGTCCATGAGCCCCCATATGGATACAGTGGGACTGACATCTCCACCTGCAGGCAGTCACCACTGCACCTTCACAGCCCCGACTGTGGCTGTACTGGGGGCTAGACAGGAGAGGTAGCTTGATTCTCAAGGTGTGCCAGGCAACCCTCCATCTGGCTCAGATGGCCACCCAACTCAGAGCAGATGACACTGAGCACCATACCCTGGAACTAATGGAGGATGACGGGCTCATCTTCATGTCCACACCCAGGAGGTTCAGTACCTGCAGAAGATGAAGTTTCAGGATAGGTCCCAGATGTGCTGGTGCCATGGCCAGATGGGGTGGGACAGATTGATCCACTGGGATCAGCCTTCCCAAATGTGCTATGGTGTTGAGGTTTTTCTAAGATATATTGGTTATTCATGAACAAAACATTTCAATATTAGTTTTAACAGCATGCATGCATGGGTGTTCCAAATAATCCAAAACAACAGATGTGGAACAGTTGCATAGCAAACAGAACACATGCATAAATGGAGCAACAGTAAGCATTGTAACAGCATGCCAGTAACAATGATGGCAACAGGCCACCAACAATGGTATTTGAACAAAGTATGTTAACATGCAACCAATTAATTATATGAACAATAATGGAACACATGTCCCAACATTAGGTTTTGTAAAAATATACCCGTAGTATAGGAATAATAATTAATGATGCAGATGAAGGGTGGGGGGGGCAGAAAAGTGCATTAATAACTGCATAGGCTTTTATATTTCCCAACAGTACTGCTCAATACTCTAGATGTCTACCCTCACTTTACATCGACCTATGGCCTACCTATGACATACTCATGTTTGTGAGGTGGGCCATGTAGACGGACTTTTGTACAATGGTGCCCACATGGTGGGGAACTGTCAGGTTGCCACCACCCTCAGTGCTCAAGTTTCCTCACACCCTATTTGCATGCTCAGTACATTATTACTGTCATACTTAGTGTGGATGACATCTGGCACAGCAGGGGGAGTGATGCCTCTCCTGGCATTCAGTTTGCAGTAATGTTTGTTGCACCAGTCAGTAAATGGGTGAGTGCCTCTTGGGGGATGCTCACATCAGTAGGGGAATGTAAGAGAGTGGCCAGCTTGCAAGCATCTGTACACATGGTCAACCACAGACCACTGCTTTTGTCCTGTACTTCAGATACATATATATCAAACAGTAGAGGCCCCCAGACTGATTCTTGGGGTACACCATTATGGTTGAATCTACTACTAGAGGTGGGTTCCACTACTTTGACTGAGTGGGTACTCTCATTGGGTCAGTTAGCTACCCATCTGGTAACCTACAGGTTGGTGTTTAGCTGTGTAGGCGTATGTATCCTGTCTGCCCTGGGATTAGTGTGAGAGGATTAGGCTAGGTGAAGGTAGGCATTATTCACCATCTTCCCTTCATCCCTGTGTTTGTTGACCACTTCTGAGAGGTTGACCAGGTTTAACAGGCCTGATCTCCTTTTGACAATACCATGGTGTATGGGCTCAGGCATTTCGATATTGCTGATGTCCCTGTTCATAATGTCCTTGATTTTGCCTTCCATGCCCTTGCAAAGCAGGCTATTTAGGCTGATATGCATAATATTGGCTGGCTTGGTGGATTGCTCTGCCTTTGTGTATAGGGATGAGAGTGGCTGTCCTCTTTGCAGATGGGTTGATACCAGTTCTCAGGCTGTGGTTGAGTACAGTGTGGAATGGATCTGAGAGCCCTGTTCATGTAGGATGCAGCCGGAGACATCTGTGTGTTGCCTTTGAGAGGGCATTATAGACCTGCTTCCTTATGATGAGGGGTGGGGAGCAGGTGCTGTACATGCACATGTGTACCAATGGGAGAATGGGGGTTGATGTTTACACTTTACCTGTCCGCAGCCGGTTGCCTATATCTATGCCATATGTGTATGTGGTGTTATTGACCACCCCTACAGAGCAGATTTGTTTGTTGCCGCTGGAAATGCAGACACATGTGTGGAAGGGCTAGTGATTGGCCTTGGTGGATGTGTCCAATTTGCACTTAAAGACAGCTTTAGGGTACATCACCTGTGACCTTATTTGCTTGTGTAGACCAAGGTGACATTACTTCCAATGAGGCACCTGTTCCTTCTTGGCCCATCCAGCAATTGTTTCCACCTATTATGGTATTTGTGTATTGCTTCTGTCCACTACAGGCATTTACCCTCCCTTGAGGGAGATGATGTTGTCCTGTCAGGTATTGCTGAGTCAGTACAGCTATGTAGGTGCCCACATGGTATTGTGGTGTGGGCCTGGACACTGCTGCTAGTTCAAACAAATGGGACATTGGCTGTATAGTTACTTCTACCTGCTCTGAGGGGATTTATAGTTATTTGTATACAGTTCATTCTGTTTGACACTGTAAAGGGGGGGCAGGGGAGATGGTGACCTGAACAGTGATGTATATGTTGTCAGATATTACCAAGGAGGATGGCAGTATAGGAGTGCTACAGTGACTACTCATGTTGGTTAGGACGAGGTATAGGATATTTCCACCTGTCATAGGAGTGTTGACCAGCTGATCCACTGCATTGCCATTGACAAAGCTGAAGAATCTATGTCCATTCATGGTCAGGTGGCATAGGTCATGCACACTATGGTTGAGTATTTGAAGTCACCCAGGAGCAGGGTAGATGATTGAATTCTGACAGATTCCAGCAGGACCCAATAGGTGTGGTGGGTGTCCATAGTCATGGTTGGAGGCCTGTAGCTAGCTATGATTTGAGAAGGTGTTTTGTCAACTAACTGCACTCGGGTTGTCACCCATGTGTCACACTGTTTGGCCAGCCTGGAGGTGTGTATGTGTATGCTAACGTTCAACACTCCACCTCCTGTGATTTTGCAGATGTCCATGTGGGGTCTAAATGTATGATGGGATGAGTGACTTGGCAAGATTGATGTGCTCTCCACAGCTACAAAGCAGGTGTCAGTGACTGCACAAATGTTGGCATCCTACAGGACAAGGTATGCTTACATTGACATGTGTTTCATAGTAAGAAACCTAGCTCCTGTTAGAGCAAGACATCTGCACAAAGGCACATATCAGTGATGGGCAAAGGCCAGTAAATAGTGTCACTTTATGAATCTAGCTGAAACATTCGTAGTTGCCAGCAAAGACGGTGTCGTATTCACAGATCTACTTTGCAAGATATTACATCTGACAATCAAATGTATGCTAATATGTTATGAATTCAGTCTTTAATTGGTTGCCAGTGATGTGCCAGACAACACACAACTGTCCGAAGCATTGATTACAAACATGAGGCAGACGTGGTCAGTCTGCAAAACTCTGGACAGTTGTCAGGTCTGGAATCAGTATATAACATACAGTTCAAGACATACATCTGCACCTGTTGTGTAGTATGCACATACCCTATATATGTCTCTTACATTTGTAAGACAAGCATATGTATTAGAGTAGAATTCACAGGTGACATATGAATAATTACAACATCCCAGGTAGCTGGTCTAGCAGTGACACACTCAGTATTGGACAACAGACACGCCAGTAGTAGTAGTCATACATGAGCTGACCTTTGATGGGGTGACTCAGCGGCCAGAGATGTGCTCCATGTCAATGCAGATAGGGCAAGCGGTAATGGCCATAGGTGCCAAACAGCAGCATGTGAGTCCAGGAGGTCTTGTTGCGGCCTAGTGTTTAATGTCCCATTTGACATCATTGCATAACCCTTTCTGCATTCCATTACAAGCTTACATGACTGACATACCTGTTATAGTGCTCAAGAGTTTCCTTACAACAATGCAAATGGTTAGGTTTGTGTAGTCACAGTATGTCTTTGTGTAGATGGGTTGAGACCTGTGTTACATAGGCAGCAGCTTGCCTTTTGTAGGGACTGCTCATGAGCAGGTGAGTGCCTGTGCACCAATCAGTGTCTCCACTTGCTACTTGCATCCAGAGCAGCTGTGTTGTCTTTCCATTTCTCAATGCCATAGCAACACAGTGCTATAATTACGTCCTTCATGTGTGCCTTTCCTCTTTTCGTTGCCTGTGTGGTGGACATTATTGAGGTGTGGGGGCTACAGCTTCACAGACAGTATGTGGGAATACCTCTCAGGACAGGACATGTGAAGACAGCCCAACAACATGGGGACAAAGCTCCAGAACTGGGTCCAGATTGTAAGTCAGTACTGCTGTTATGCACATAGAAGGTTGCTAGATTAACAGGGTTCATCTGCACGTGCATTTTCTGTGTGACTTGATGTTTGACAGTGATATATCTCTGACATACCTCTCAACTGTCCTGATGTCCACAGCTTTCCCAGAGGTTTGCTGTTATGTTTAGTCTGTTCCTCTGTTTTTATGGAATCAGTAAGATACTGTGAGGATTGTAATCAGTAACTGTTGACATCCATTGGTGTTTCAGACATCATAACCTTCAGGGATGTTATGTTACAACAATGCCTGTGACACCAGCAAACTTCAGTTTGTAACAACATTATGTGAGATACGTCCCTCTTTCCGGTCCCCTGTCCCCCAAGTATGTCATGCTTTGTCCATATGTCTTGCAGTAAAAGGTTCAGAGGTATGTGATATCAGTATTTAGTGACTGCACTCCAGGTATCATCCCATTGACTTAGCAGACTCCTGGAAGTGGTATGCGGCAGTGGCCATGAATATGGTCTCACACCCTGGACATTCTGTGGAAATCTGTATATATGAGAGTTATGTATGTCTGGCCATTGAGAACAAACTGCCAAGATTGTGTAGCAGTGTTGTGTGTAGATGCTTGTTGGGCTGAGTAGGAAGAGTAGCAGATGTGGGTATCATAGATCCTTTTTCTATCTGACTGTGCATGCTGCTGTTGCTGCTGGTGGTCTATCAGGTGTGTATGTTTGTAGGGGCAGAATGAGAAATATCTTGTAACACCTCAGGATTCCCAGTACAATGTGAGTTGGGTCAGTATATGTTGGTGTAGTGTGTAACTAGCAATCAGGATATGTTTGTCCAAACAGTCATTCTACTCTAGAGTTCATTTGAGGTACTGGTATGTTGCTTTGTGGTGCAAGTGGTTGTGGGTGGACATTTTTGCACCACTATCTGCTTTTCCCTACAGTTCCATCCCTGTAGTGCATGATATATTTGGATATACATGGGTAATTGCTCAGACCTGATTTGGGGTAGTGTTGCGTTGGTCTTACTGTGGCTCAGAAGGTGCTGGGTGACATGGTTGGCAGCTGTCACAGGTTTTTCCATTCTGTTACATGACTGCAGTAATACCTCTCCACTGTCCAGATGTCTAGACACTGTTCAGATGAGTGGCTCATATGTTTGGTCTGTTGCCCATAACAGTTGTGGGTTTCTAAGAAATCACTGGGATGATGTGAGCATTAACATCAGTAAATAATGACATTCATTTGTGTTTCAGACCTATTATCTATCTGGAATTGTATCTTAAAGCAAACCATACCACTCTAGCGGACTTCTACATTTATGACAGCCAAAGATGTCTCTATCGTTTGCCCTTTACCCCCCACTTTGTCCGAATTTTTGCAGATGTCTTGCAGTAAGAGGTTGGTTTATATATATATATATATATATATATATATATATATATATATATATATATATATATTGATATTTATATATGTGTGTGTGTGTCTATATATATATATATATATATATATATATATATATATATATATATATATATATATATATATATATATATATATACATATACACACACACACACTCACACACACACACACACACACACACACACACACACACACACACACACACACACACACACACACACACACATTGGTATCTATATATACATATATATGTATTTAAGAGTACTACAAATATATAATTCTCCCTTATGTTAAATGACTGTTGTGCATGTTGTGCATGATATGTTTGTAAAAACATTGCAAATTCCTACAGCTCTGATAGTGTAGAGATGTGTTGCTGTGATTGAATTTTGCAGGGTCCTGGGTTCCAGACATAGAAGTGATGACTTTTTTTATTAATGTTAAATGACCAGAATGAATTATATGTTTTTAAAAGCAATACAGATTCCCACAGCTCACATAGTGTAGTGGTACATTGGTGTGATTGTAGTGCACAGCACCCTGGGTTTGAGAGTTGGCAGTGCTGATTATTTTGTTGCCAGGCAGAACAAGGGCTGATGGAGACAAAGTGATTAAGGCACTTTTAAGCAGTTGTAACCAGGTTTGGACAGTTTTGCTCGAAGCTAAGCAATGCTAACAGACGCTCAAGTCCTCTTAGCTTCACTTAGCACCACTTACTGCCGCTTATACCCATGCTAATTTTCATTAAAGAAAAGAAAAAAGGGTGATAGGAAAGTAGTGAAATGGGGGTAAGCAGGGAGTAAAACATTAGGAAAAGCAGCTAGGAGGAGCAGAATAGCTGTAGGAAAGGACCATAGTGCCTCATTTCTTCTGCAGCAACAGCTGTTAATAATGTGTTGAATTTGGTATTTATAGCCTCACACCCCACAGGGAGGGGTGTTGGTGACAGACATTTGCAGAATAATCTGTGAGTTGATTAATTAATTTCACTGTACATGGGGGCAAAATGTAGATCCCCCAAATAGATACAGTGGGACTGAGGTCCCCACCCATGGGCAGTCACCACTGGTCCTTCACGGCTCCAAAGGTGGCTGTGCTGGGGGCTGGACAGGAAGGGCAGTCTGCCCTTGAGGTGCACCAGGTGGCCCTCAATCTGGCGCAGCTGCCACACAACTCTGCTCAGATGGTGCTGCCCTCCAGACCATAGAACTGACTGTGGGTGACAGGGTCCTCTCTGCGCCCACTCCCAGGGGGATGGGTTCTCTCCCATGAGATGGTTTCACCCAAAGGTAGTGTATGACCAATGGACGAGGAAGTCCTGGGTTGGGTCCCAGATGTGCTGGGGCTTGGTGCCATGGCCAGATGAGGTGGGAAAGCCTGAGCCATTGGGATCTGCCTTCCCAAACATGCTATGGTTTTGAGGTTTTACAAAACATGTTGGTTAGTCATGAACGACATATTTCAAGATTACTTATAACTGCATGCGTAGGTGTTCCAATTAACCCTATAAACAGATCTGAAACAGTTGCATAACAAACAGAACACATGCATAAATGGAACAACCATATGCATCGTAACAGCATGCCAGTAACACTGACAGCAACAGGCCACCAACAATGGTATTTGAACAAGGTATGTTAACATGCAACCAATCAAATACATGAACAATAATAGAACACATCCCAACATTATGTTTGAAGAACAACATACTCATAGTGTATGAATAATAATTATTGATGCAGATGAGGGGTGGGGGAGAGACAAAAAGTCCATTAACAACTGTTTATGCTTCTATTTTCCACAACAGTATTGCTCAGTACTCTATGGGTCTGCCCTCACTTTACATCTACCTATGGCCATAGCTTCTGCAGCACAAACATACCTATTAAACTGTCAGCCTGGAATGGTATGGGGCAAACTGTGACAAGTCTGGGTACATGGCTAGAGGGGACTCGTACATGTCAGGGTTACATATCGGGCACAGGAGGGGTACTCTGAACTGCTGTTATATGAGTGTTCTATTGGCATACTTCAACTGGATTCCTATCTGTGTCCAGTGTTATTGGCAGCAGTGGCCACTAGCCATGACAGTGTGACACTTAAGAGACATGTATCAGGAAGTGTGCATGTTGTATGCATCTATCCTGTTGTCATTTGCAGGCATGTGGTGGGACAGTTGAACAGTTCTACACAATTTATTAGTATCCCCTTCATACAGCTACTACCAACATTTCCTTACCTGTACAACCTCTGGAGAAAATATCTGTTAACACTACCTGACTGTATTTATATATATTCCTGATTCCTTGTGTATAGATATGCACACATTTTAGTACCACTCCCTGGATTTGAACCGTTTATGGGTGTGCAAAGTAACAACTAAGCTATTTCTCATCACACTGAGCTAATGGGGAACTGCTGTTAGTTGGTTCACTGGTTCCTGCCTATTAGTCTCTTGGTTAGACATTCTGAACTTGTAATCCTGTGATGCATGCAAGACAGTGTACTGTGCATTAATCATTTGAATTACTTCCATCTGGAAAGCAAAGGTTAACACAGGGCATTTATATCTTGTTTTACAGCTCCATTCTAAGTCTACAACAAAATGCCAGAATAAACAGAACAGTTTCTGTTATAGATGTTTATTTCAGATCAATCTTAGTCAGACACATTTTATTTATTCAGTTAACACAGTAACATTATACCTACTAGCACTACACAATGTACTCTTTCTTTGTTATATGTACAATATACTGCAAAATAGGTTTTTACTCAGCAGCCTGTCAGTGCAGCCTCACCAGTCTGTCAGCATAGGCTTTGATGTTACTAGCCCTCTCTGCTGCAGCTGTACGAGAGAAAAACAAACATTATGCATACCTGTCTATCACATCCTTAGGCTAGAATATGGTACACCTATATCTGTAATACTTGCAAACTGCTGGAGCATGGTTGTCCCTGGCATCTTGGATTCACTGGTCCAAGAGCACCCCCTTCCTCCACTTTAGGTCGACATAGTGGTACCGGACCTGCTCACCAGTTTAGGGGATGTCAGTCGCACTGGTGAGATCACAGGCTAGATGGTCCCAGGCCTCCGCTTTATATTTTGAGGCCTGGTACTGGCCCTACAGCAGTCTCTCATCATAGTTACTTATGAGGAGTTGAATCATGATCCTGGACTCCACGATGCCCCAGCACTGCACCCTAAAGCACAAACCCTCACCTATGCCATGCCAGCCATGGTTCCTGCACAGGTTGAACTATAATAGGTACTGGCTGTGTTCCCGTCTGCAGTTTAAATAAAGCAATATTCCTGCCCTTTGCCATCATTGATTGATTTAAAAAATGTTGAGCACAGCTTAGTGGTGCGCAAACCCGCTAAGCCAATTTTAGCAATGCTTAAAGGGGAAATTGTTGAGCACTGCTTAACAGTGCACAGATCTGCTTAGCTGAGCTAACTGTTGCTTAGCATTCACATGTAAGCATTGCTCAAATCACCTTAGCATAGCTGACCACTGCTATTCATTGCTCACTTTTAATTTTTAGATACATTAGAATAATGACTTCATTCAGTAAATGTATATGATTTACTTTACATGACATCTCTCTATGTGCTTTCATTACTTTACCAGTGGGTGTGACTATATTGTATGGGACACTTGTGTATACATGGGTGGTTTTGCATGTTATATGCATTCACACTTCCATTTTAGACCAGCTACACTACCCTGGTTGACAAATATCACTTACTACATCATTTACAAAAATATATATATATCATTTTAGCACTGTTTTCATATGTAAAAATAAAGTGCCTGTTTTGGTACTCGAACCATAAACACCTGCATACAAACCAGGACTCTAACCACTACACTGTCCTGGCAATTGGATTTTTGCTATATATTTTCCTTTATCTCCTCTGGGGTGTTTAAGCAATGCTAGGCAGAGGGCTATAATGTGTACACCCACTCAGCTACGCTTAAATATCCCTTAGTATGGAAAACATTTTTTTTTAATTATTTATGGCCTTGTACAGCTTTGTAACTCTAGGAGGTTGAAGGGTATCTGATGCAGGTATCTGGGCATTTTGCAGACACCTATACAGTTGAGGGCTTTGCCCATACGGCACTTTCAGATGGCAGATATTTATGTTTCAGCCTTTATACCATGCAGGAGGTCCTTGCTACTGCAACCCTTTTATTCTGTCAGCTTTCAGGTTTGTCAGTGCAATATTTAAAATGTGTCCCTATTTTTGCGGCTTTGTCCCCCAATTATTTATGGCTTTGTACTCCTTTATTGCTCTAGGAGGGTTATAAGTATGTGAGGTAGGCATCTGGGCATTTTGCAGACACCTGTACAGTTAACTGCTATGGCCGTATGGTGCTTTCGCATGGCAGACATTTCTGTTTCCATCTTCATACCCTGCAGGAAGTCCATGCTACTGCAAACTGGTTATTCTATCAGCTTTCAGATTTGTCAGTGCAATATTTAAAATGTTTCCCTATTTTTGTGGCTTTGTCTCCCCATTATTTTTGGCATTGTACTGCTTTATTGCTCTAGGAGGGTGAGACATATATGAAGCAGGCATCTGGGCATTCTGCAGACACCTCTACAGTTAATGGCTATGGCCGTATGGCCCTTTTATAATACAGAAGGTGTGTGACATTACCTGTCACACCCCCCCCCCCTATATTTCCTTACTAATCTACTAACTATTTTATTGTCTGTGGGCACTGACATAACTATTTTATTAGCAGTCAGTATCTGCAGACACTGACAGCACTTGCAAAGTGCCATACGGCACTTTTACAATGCAGGGGTACACCCCCTGCATTGTTTCTTGCTCTCTTAGCTATTTCAGTGTCTGTGGACACTGAAATACTCATTTTAATTTCATTACAGTGTTTGCAGACACTGAAATACTGTTTGAAAGTGCCGTACAGCACTTTCTGAGTCCAGAGGGTGTGTTCAATGTCTGTCCACTACTTAAACATGGCCCCTGCACTCGTTCACTGTTCATGTTCACAGGTTCATAGATTCATAGGTTTGTACTAGGCTATCAGCCCTAGGGCCTATACAAGCCTAGCCATAACAATTCCCTGGCTATTTCTTCCCATACTATTTACTTCCCTGGACCCCTGTCTAGCAGGGTGACTGACATGATCCCCGGGGTGAATTTCTTTTCTCCCATCCAATCGTCAAGGTTCCTTTTGAAGAAGGCCAAAGAGGTGCTCTGCTTGACATGTATGGGCATTCTATTCTAGAGTCTGGGGAGTCGCTGGGTCAGGAACCTATCCCTCCAGCATGTTTTGTTTATTGTGATGGCAAGGGTTAGATCCCTGGAGCATGTGGCTCTGAGGGATTAGGATTTCTTTAAGTGTATCATGTCCAACAGCTCTGGGTTTGACATGGCCTTGTATGTTAAGCAGAGATCGCCACTGAGTAGACGATATGTCACAGAGTATAGCTGGAATTTTTTAAAGTGGTCAGCATAGGGCATCTGCTTTAGGCCTGTTATTCTTTTAGTGAGGTAGTTCTGCAGCATTTCCAGTTGTTGCAGATGTCTTGAGAGGTACATACCAAATGGGGCATTGTATTCTATAATGGGTCTAATGAGGGATGAGTACAGTGGGACAATGACCTCCTTTTTTCTGGATGAAAAGCCCTTAGTGATGAGGTGTGCCACATAGAAGGATTTCCTGACTGTTGTGGTGATGTGGTTATCGAAGGTGAGACCACTGTCCACCTGTGTCCCTAAGTCTCTTATCACACTTTCAGTGTTTAGTGTACTACCACCTATGTGGTAAATCACGGGTACATGTTTTTTACCAAAGGGGAAATGTCCATTTAGCCTTAACAGCAGTGCAGCTCCATGAATATGCAAGGCGCACTGTTGTTAAAGCTAAGGCTACACTGACACGAACCACTCTTTGCAGGAATAGCACTATTCCTCCATGGAGTTTATTGAATCCCAGGGATTGTGTCTGTTACTGCACTGAAACTGAAAGATAACATCCTTTTATTATGTGGACATAAAGTAATTTAAATTTTCAGCTATTTTTTTAAATTAACCTCCTGTGTCCCAGTTTCCATTGTTAAAATGTATACATATAAACAGTTACATTAGTTTATGTACATTTCTGTTTTGTTCCAGTAGGGTATGCTGTGGATACATTTTTAAAGCTCAGTATTTTTCAGCCCTTTTCAACACACACTTCTGTACCAGTAGTTTGATATACACATAACATACAATTCTAATATATTTGTAAAACAAGCATATGAATCATGTTGATATTGACATAGAATTATTTACAAAATTTCAGATAGCTGGCCTGGCATATCTCCTTTTGTAACATTTCTCCCATCCTGAAAGACCCAAGCTACTTTTTCAAGTGATCCTTGAGAAACATGATTTTCTGATCAACATGTAATATGACTAAAGATAAAACAAAACAAGAAATATATCAAAATAGGCAAATGAATAAAAAGGATAAACAAAAAAGACTGGAATGCTGAACAAAAGAGATCAGTAATACAGTTATGGAAACATCATATTACTATAAGAACATTTTATTAAAATTGGTCTGAATGGTGAATGATATTTAAGGAAAAATATAAACAATGTGTTTTACAGTGGCAGTATGGTGTGAGAAAAGTAGAGAAAGAAGTGTATAAGAGAACATATAATGATGCACTGGAATATTTAGAACATAATGATAGAAATACTTTGACAAAGAAAATAATTATATGAAAGGAATCAAGAAAAAATAAAAGAATGGTTGTATAAACAAGTTATTTTTACAAGGAAAAAGAGAAGCACTGAGTTACTTATGCAGATTAGTAAATGATGATGGTAGTGTAATGACAGAAATAAAATATGCAAAAGCAGACATAGAAAGAACTCAGGAAAAGATTATGAATAGTGTAGTACAGTATGGACAAGAATTTTTTAAAGAAAAAAGAAGGTAATGAAAAAACATGGACAGCAAAAAAATAAAAAATAAAAAGATAACAGAAAGGGAAAATAAACAATTGGAAAATGAGATTTCTTTAAATTACATAGATAAAGTATTATTAAAAAGTAAATATAGATTTGGCTACAGGCCCAGATGGAATAGCGTATTAAATGTATAAAAAATTAAGGGATTGGCAAAAAATATTTTTAAAGATTTTGAATGAATGGTTAAATTAAGGCTTTATGTATAAAGAATTATGTAGTGGAATACTTAAATTCATATGGAAGAAGGAAGATTGAAGAGAATTAATTAAAAAAACAAGACCAAGAGTATTGAATACTAATGATTCTAAGAGCTTTATGAAAATAATGCAGAAGAGATTTGAAACTAAAATGGAAAATATTATGGAAGATAGCATATATAGTATAAAGGGGAATGGTTGTCAAGAATTATTATTGATACTTAGATAAAAGATAAATTGTGGATGATATTATTAACAGAAAAGAAAAAAAGCAAAAGTCATGATAGGAGATCTTAATAAGGCATTTGACACAACTGGACATGAAGTTTTATGGATAATAATAAAATAATATAATATAAATGAGTAAGTTAGGAAATTATGTATGTCAATGTATAGTAACAATAAAGTAAAATACTTGTAAATGGCTGGTTAAGACAGGAGGTACATATTAAAAGTGGTATAGGACAGGGATCTACAATGAGTTGTATACTCTTTGCATTAGTTATGGATATGATAGTATGTGAAATAAATTACAAAATGAGGAGGTGGAGTACATTACACCTGAATGATTAAGAATTTCTGTTCTGTTAACCTATGCAAATGACATTATAATAACTGTAAAAAACAAAATGTGGATAAACAAAGCAAACATTTACAGAAATGAGTGGTTAGAGATTATAGGGATGGCTTTTAATAAAGAGACAGTTAAAGGTTTAGATGCTGTAGTAAAGATCAGGGGTATAGATTTTAAAATTAATGAAATTTCTGTGTTACATATAACATTTGAGAATAAAGATGTAAATAGAATTCAGTTAGTGAAAACAATAGAAGAAATAAAGCAAACATGTCTTTTCTGGAGAAATTATCATTCAGAAAAAGACTTACTTGACAAATTCAGTACTGATGTAAAAATAGCATACTTAACAAGTAAATGTATGTTGCCAACAGCATCTGAAAAGGAATTATTGTAGAATTTTTTTTCATTTATGTGGAGTTCCAGATTAAATCCAATAAAAAGATGAGTTTTGTATGTAAATAGAGAAGGAGGAGATTTAGGGCTATTTAGCCCAGTCGTATAAAGTAGATAAATGAAAAAGATGAGAGATTAGTAGTCAAACTATATAAATATAAGTATGGTAAATTTGGGGGTATGATAAAAAAGTAGAAGAGAAAGAGTGCATAAATAAAGAAGCAAAATGTTACCAAGAAAAATAGTTTTGTGGAAAATAAAAAATGATTATATAGAAAAAGGTTGAAAAGTATGGGATAAAATTATAACGATAACATATTACTATCTAAAACCATGGGAAAATATAATAGACGAAAAAAATAAATAAAGGCATAAAAATAAGAGCAAATGGTATAATCATAAAGTAGAATGTCAATTTTTGTTGTGGAAACTCATAATAGATAAATTGCCAGTAAAAGGAAATATGCCATATAAAGACAAAAAGTGATAGAATATGCTTACTTTTTCAAGAAGAAGAAACTAGAGAACATGTGTTTTTGAAATGTAAAAGAGTGTAAAAGTTATGGGGAAACTATGTAGAAAAGATTTTTTGAAGAAATAAAAGAAGTAGATAAACATGGGTATGATTAAATGTGGATATTATAAGACGAAGTAAAGAATATGTTAAAAGTAGATAAAAAGTTTTTTTATATTATAAGAGTTATATGCAATGAAAGAATAAATGAAATTATGTTTAATGCTAAATGGACTTTAGCAGCAATATTAAATAAAATCAAATGGTGGTTATGGAAAAAGGAGTGGGGATCTAATAGGAATGTAAATTTAGCATGCTTGCAAAGAAAATTATGAATATGTGTAAACAGATTTGTAGATTTAGATATTTGTACATTTTTAAATATTTTTGAATATGTAAATATTTTGTAAATAATAGTTATTTTATATACAAATAAAGGGCTCCTATTCATATTAGTTCATGAGCTGGACATTGATTCATATGGCAACTTTCTGTTTCCATTCTGCTTCTTTCATTCCAGGTGCAGTGTTAGCCCAGTGAAGCAGGGAGTAGAATTGAATATGTTGAGAGAGAAGTTGTGGGCAAGGATTTGCTGTCCTTGCATCAAATGGAGGTTGAGAAGATGTGTAAGATCCCTTTAGAAGTAAGGGGAATTGATTAGGAAGCAGTCAAGCCATCCAGCTCATGTGCATTGCAAGGAAAGGAGATGGTGAAGGCAGTTGAGCCTTCAGATGTGTTGCAGATCAAAACAGGAAATATAAGAGTGGGAGTGAAAATGTCTGAACCTTCATATGATTGAGAAATGTTATTCCAGCAAAGGTTGTTTAACAAGGAAGTTGGGAGTGCAGACTGGATGCATTATTGGATGATATTTTACAAGATTTAAGTTTACAGAGTGAATCAGAAAGTGGAAAGGCTGCTTCCTGAGCCTCATCTGTGGATTAGGCTTTCAATTCATGTGAATCAGAGCACCTCTATGGATGAGTGGATGGGACACTGTATATTCTTACCGGAGATAACACCCACAACACTCATGAACATGGACAGTCATTACTAAATACAATCCTGGGTATTGGCTAGATTATCTGTGGTATCAAATTGAGATGAAATGGCTAAGCTTCAAATGACCTCTGAGTCAATAGCCTATTAACTTCCTATTACGATATTGATTATGATATTATGGTCAGGGTACAGGAAGAAGAAAGATAAGAAATAATAAAAAAAAAGTGGTACACAGATAAAGTAAAATAATGAGGAATAAGAGAAGACAGGAAGTTCAAACAAGGGAATAGGAAGTATCTAGTAAGAATTTACAGTAAAGAAGAGAAAAGTCTGGAGAGGTATGATATTTGGCTCAGTACTGTGGCTACATTGGGTATATTACCACCAGAGGTAAGAGTGTTTATACATATTAGCAAAGACTTGTTTTGTGACATTATATTAGAATCTTTAAACTAGTAACCAACACAAAATAAAAAAAAACACAGTGAAGTAATAATGTAAGAAACTGCCACCAAAACAACAAGCACCACAAACAGGTAGTAAAAAAACTTTTTAATATCGAATGTTAAATGTTTTGTCCCTCTAATCACAGGACATCATCAGAAAAAGAACAGCACAGTGAAACAAACTTTTAAAAAGTAACTCTTCATTACATGCATTTGATTCATCCAATTGGAATTTTGATCTTGTGAAGTTATTGTTATTATATGGTTAAAACAAATCAATGGGAAGACGTAATACAACAGATGAATATATGATTGCTTTAGAAAATTTACAAGTTGTCATATAAGAAAAATCTGTATTTAATAAATTCAGTTTTAGTAGGAAAGATGGGGTCTGTATCATATTGTTGAACTTTTAAAAGTTCAAATGTTTCAATGGAGATCTCTGTGCAGTGCAGAATGGGAAGATTTTGCTTTCTGCTCTGTAGTGCGATTTCGGAGTTGGTAGATTTCAAGAGTGGGGATGTGGGGGGTGCCACCCCCATGTGGGGGGTGCAGGGGGCTTGCCCCCCCACCCCGCATTCCCGTTTAAACCATTCAGGTAGGTTTTTCTTTTGGTTTATTTTTTTATTACATTTTCAAACTTTTAGAAGTTTGATCATATGGTGTCAAATATATGACATTCGAACTTTTAAAAGTTCAATTATGTAATATAGATGCGGAAAAATGGCATATTTGCCAAATGTGCAAATAAGTCCCACAGAATATGAAAAATAAATGTTGTCAGTTGTGCTCTCATTTATATGGGGTTCCAGGTTAAATGCAGGAAAATGAGGCATATTATATGTTAAAGAAGAAGGAAGACTGGGATTGATAAATCCAATAGTATATACAGCACCACTGCAATTATATAAAGTATTAAAATAGTTAAAAGATGGGAATAAATCATTAGTAAGTATGATTATGACAAAAAAAAATAAAACAATATGGGGTATGATGGCAACATTCAAAAAAGAAAGAAAAGCAATGAATGGGGAAATTAAACAATATCAAGAGAACATAATATTGTGGAAAATAAGGCTACATGAGATAGAGGACAACAGGAAAGTATGGTATATGCATATAATGAATAAGTATTGTATTTATCCATGGGGAAATACTGAGGAAAGAAAGATGAAGGCATTAAAATTTAGAATGAAATGGTGTAAAAATATGTGGAATGTAGTTTTTTTTATGAAGATTATCAATAAATAATTGCAAGTGAAATCAAACATGCCATATAAAAAGATAAAGGAGAGAATCTGTAATCATTTTGGTGAAGTAGAGACAATAGAAACAGAGCATGTTTCATTGACTAGAAAGGTAAAAAAATTATGGAATGAATTATCTGAAGAAAATTATTTACAAGGCATTAAGTGAATATGTGATATAAATATGGGCATGGTACAATATAGTTATTATGGAAAAAGGAATTTGTTAAGACAATTGATAGTAAACTGATTTATATAGTTTGGACTATATGGATCAAAAGAATTAAAGAGAAAATATAATGGAAAATGGATATTAGCTGAGATATTGAAAAAATATGATTTTTAGTTATGTGAAAATCAATGGGTGACAAAGTTTGTTATGTAAAGTGAAAAAAGTGAAAGTGTTTTTGGAAAAAAATTATGGAAAAAGTGATGCTGTTTGAAAACTGTAAATTGTGTAAATAATGTATAATATGTGAATAATGTAAATAATATAAACAGTGTAAATATTTCAAGTATTGTATTAAAGAGTCCATATGCTTTTCGATAGGTGCCATGGGGATCTTTTAGATCCATTTGAGCTACCACCAACTCAAGCAGATGGAGCCTCAGTTTAACATCTCATTTAATGGATGATTGATAGGGGATATGTTTTTTAAATGAGGAGGTTTGAAGTGCTTTACTTTATACCTAGAGGAGCTCATCAACTTTTTTGTGGTTTGAGGTAGGATCTATGTCTCAGTGTCTAACAATGTCTACTTTTGGCCAGTCCAGTCAGAGGAAAAAATAAGGTTAGGAGCAAGCAAATTTGATTTGAGAATGTAATTTGTTTTCCATAGTCAGTGTGGCAGATATGCTAAGTGGTTTGCTAAAGTCAGGTTAGCAGATAATTAAATGTCTTGACAGTTGCATTGCATGGCATGTACAGCAGTGATGTAATTTGCCAGCTCTTTGACTAATTAAAACATTTTTCTGTGAAACACAATCTCATGAACCAGGGTAACTGAATATGTACTCACCGAAAACATTTTTAACTTACACAATGGGGTTCTGCATTCTTGAGCTAACTGTATTTGTTAAAGGAGTACAGAGCATATAGGCTGCAAGGAGATTTGTCCCAAAATAAAAAAATAATCATTGAGTGTATGCTCAGTTAATCATGTTTGTCAGATCAGGATTTGCTGAAAAGTAAATCCACCAGATGAACCATATCCAGACTGCTAGCTATGAGGGACTTCAGTTAACTTTATTGCGGTTCAGTAGATGTAAGAATCAGTCTTCCAAGATGGATTTTAATGAATGATTAAAGCACATCTATGTTGACTTTGTGCATGTGTGTGTGTGTGTGTGTGTGTGTGTGTGTGTGTGTGTGTGTGTGTGTGTGAAAGAGACTGATTGGGGGAGGGGAGTGAGGTTATTTGCTAGGCCTAAATAGTTCTTAATTATCTGCATATAGTAATGCTTCCTTACTGATGTCACTGATTGTTAGAGAAACAATGAAGTTTGTAAATAAAAGAAGCCCAGTGAGAGAGCCATAAGAACTCCATTGTGAAGCTGACATCAGTACTCCTTAAGGTACAGGTGGAAAGAACATTGGGGAAACAATCCAGGGTTTCCCAGATGACTTCATATTTAGAAAGTTCAGGCAAGAAGAGATTATAGGAAATGGAGCCAGCCAGTGCAGGATATTGATTTGGCAGTCATACTTACAGGAAGGGCAGAGTAAGAGATGGAGTAACATTTCTGAAAGTGTAACATACTACCTGTAAGTGAACCTCCATCATTTTGACATTATACACAGCTAGTGTGGAACAGGAGGGTAATGCTCATATTGTGCTGTGCTGTGCTGGCACACTTATACATTGCAAAGGAGGTCATACATAGTAAAGTACTCTGTAATTAAAAACACACTAAGTGGTCAGATATTCACTTTTAAGAATCCATTAGTTTGCTATATCTCATTTTATAGAAACCCCTTGTATCACAAGCTTGTAATGTCAGAGTTAGCTTTATTAAAATGGGGGGGGGGGTCAAGCATATTGCTTTGTATAAGGGTTATGGGCGGAGGGAAGAAATGTCTTGATTTGGGGAAGTTTGACTTTCATTAAAGTGGCATCTAAGCTGAAGGGATTCATTCAGATTAATTTCCAAATAAGGGTTGCCATTACAAATAACAAAATTCCTTTATACTGTTGAGGAAATATTGAGTGATGTAGATACTGCATAAAATAACTAGCTAAAGTTATTGTTCCCTGAGAAAAGAAGTGGTTGTTGTCATTAAGAAACATGAAGCTCACATGCTTCAGGAAGGGAGAGGGACTATAAGATTTACAAGCTTTTAGGAAATATGGATGAACCCTAAAGGAAGCCCTGCAGAGAGGGTTTTTCTTGATTACCTGAGTCATTTGTGCAATAGATACCTGCAGAAAGTAGAAGGGAAGACATTCTAGTGTGAAATGTGGCTGCATTAAAGAGAAAGAAAAGAAAGAAGGCTGGGAAACCAGGAGGAGAAAACAACAAGTCAATGAAAAGATGAGCCAAAGTGGAGGTCTTAGTGCTGTCTCTAAATGTTTAGTAAAATGCAGTAGTGTTGTGTGTTTCTACTTGTTAGGTGATTTCCTGTTTCCATAATGTCCATGGATATGGCGAACTTATAGTATGGTGTCAAGCTGACTTATCATATTATTTTATTTAATACAACACTAGACTAGCCTGCTTCTAACATTGTGTAGTGTAGTACATTATTGTACTGGCTTTCCAGGGATGTTACAGGTGTAACATTAAGGCCAGCCTATGTATAACTCATCAGTATAACAACGACTTTGCATGTAATCCTGTTTGTAAAGTATTATCAGAATAGAATGCAAGTAGCATTTTCTTTATAGTACCATATCAGACAGAACAGACTGCCTGAAAACTTATTTGATAAGAGTACAGTGTTAGAGTAGCATACCTGTTATAGTATATTTCATAATTGTATTAGCCTTCCTGAAATGCTGTTGTAGTATATGAGACAAATACAAAATAACTTCTTTATAGCTTATTTGCTACAGGATAGTGTAACACTAGCCTGCTTAATCTCAGATTGCTCCATGTGAGCTGATTTCTTGCACATTGTATTTAGTAAGGTAAAACACTGAAATATAACACAGAACAGTTTGTTACCTTGTTTATGCTAGAAATCATTTAACCAGAACAGCTGGATTAGAACAAACAAATTAATGTCCTAATATGCAAATATCATAGAGTAAATGATACTACTTGGCCTGAAGAAAAAGGCTTGTTTTCCTGTTCATTTTAAAGCAAATCACCTAGAACAAACTGTTCAGTAACCCAGCATCAGTATTATTTTGGCCACTTTTGTGTGGTTATATGATTTATTTAAGTAAGTTAGCCTGATTTAAAATACATTCTGTCAGTGTAAACAACTTATTTTGCAGTAATGCCAATCTATAAAGTAACATTGCACTGGAATTCTTCACATTGAGACTATGTCTTCTGAAATGTAGCAATGAAGTGAACTTTTAAGATGATTGTTTATCAAGAGCTCAGTGTTTGTTCAGTAGAGCAGTTTGCTAACGGTGACATAGCAATTGTGAATTATCCAGTGAGATCTAGACAACCAGTATGAACACCTTCAATATTCTTTACAATAAAGGTCATCAAAAGAGCGGAGGAAAGTACATGACAGTCAGTGAGTGCAAGTAACACTTAAAATTTTCCCTTTGGGCAGTAAGAATGAAATGTCACAGAAACCAGTTTAGAAGTAGAAATATAAGGGTGTGAATGCTTGGGTGATTTTCACAAAAAGGAGATTGAGAAAGCAGTAGAAATGATATATCTGTTGGTAACTGCATATGATGTTTCTCTTCCGACCGGTGCAGCTCTGATTAACTTGCATAAATCGTTAGTTCTTTTGGTTGAATCTGAAAAACACTTGTTATCAAAAAAGTGTTAGAGTCTTTGTCACGCACACACATCTATACTGGCATATATTATTTATTTGGTCCAAAAATTCATACCTAACCTGATCCAACTCTAATTTATGGCGGCACATGTTTCTCATTGGACGAGAGAAACAAAAACACATTAGAACTATCATTTTCACTTAAATAAGGCTAGCTGTTTAAAGTTATGATTTAAGCTAAGGAACCACACTCACATTTTTGCAGCCCTATAAGAACATAAAAGTAAGATGTTTTTGTAAGTACATATGTAGCATGAGGTCATTCCAAGCATAGAGCCACACAAATATGACAATAACATATTCCAAAAAAGCCAACAACTCGTTGGAATACACACGGCAAAACAACACTTTAATACAAAATAGTAAAAAAAAAATATATATATATATATATATATATATATATATATATATTTTTTTTTTTTTTTTTTTTTTTTTTTTTTACTATTTTGTATTAAAGTGTTATTTTGCTGTGTGTATTCCAACGAGTTGTTGGCTTTTTTGGAATATTATACTTTTATCGTTGGTTACTTTATCCAGATTCAGAGGATCTGTGTTTGATGACAATAACATAGTTTGAAGAACATTTGTATTATGAGGACATTCAGAACATATGCATATATTTCACAAGCTGATATATCATACCTCAATAATTTGTAAAGACATTTTTATTCTGAGGGCATTCCAAGCATACACTTGCACACACACAAGTTCATCATAATCCATGCATAATGTATCTCCTATCATTTTGCAATCAGACTCCTAATATCTAATCTGTAATTTATTCTGTCATGGCTCCCCATTTCCCCAGCCGTCTACCCTTCCTATTTTCTCCCACATCTATCTTTCTTACTACTCTTCCTCACTTATTTTCTCCCCTTCTATCCATTCCTAACTGTAAATATCGAACATGTTACATTGAAATAGTTTAGTGCAGTGGAAATCAGTTTTGTACATATTCTTGTCTTCTTTTATTCAAGATACATGTTGTTATATGTTGTGACTGTTCTTACTTTTTTAATCTTTTACCCTAACAGGCCTGAGAAAGGAGCAGGTGTACCAGTGCCTTACTGTGGTTAATACATTTAAATAAAAATAAAATTAAAATATTTTAATCTTTGCTATGTATTATCCTTATAAATCCTATGAATTATTATTATAGATGATGGTATGTATGTTTTATGTTTGAAATTTCCTCATAATGCACACACGCCAACTTACAAATAAATATAAAGGGTAATTCTTTATTTTAATAAAATTATTCATTGTTTTAATTGAAAATCATGGATTCCCTTTGCTTCAGAGTACTGCATCCTCAGGGTTGTTATATTAAGTAATAAAAAAGAATGAATGTGAAAAATGCTGACTCATTAATTTATGGAGCGTAGATGTTAACTTCAAAAATAGGTCTTTGGCATGAATTAAATTTAATTTCAGCTTCAAAGTCTTCTATGATGGTAATGGTCAGATTTACCCAGATGTAGGTTTACAGATTTTTTTGACTAAGATTATAACATCATCACTAATTAGGGTTACCACCTGTCCCACTTTGTGAAGGACAGTCCTTCTTTAGGCAGTTGTGTCCTGCAAAAAATATGAAAAAAATGGCAACTGTCCTGAGATTTTAGGACAAAAGTATTTCCTATAATTTATGTAATAGTTGCATAAAACAGTTATTTTGTATCTGAAACACCTAAATGTTATAAGAAACAGAATAAGCAACCAAAAATGCTATAAGAATAAGCTTTTATTTAGGCAAAAAAGTGAAGTTATGCCCTTTATACTGGCCGTGGGTATGTTTTGCTCTGCAAAATCTGACGTTTGCACCAAAAATGTCCCATTTTGGGCATTTGAAAAGGTGGCAACCTTATCACTAATTTTGAAATTTTCAGCTGCTATAACAGAATATAACCAAATATAGTGAAAGAGGTTGACCAAGTATGCAGAATGTTGCCAGCAAATAGTGATGTCATTCTATTGACACAGACATACCTCTGTTGTTAAGTACTATTTTGAAACAATACACATCGTGGATATAATTGCAGTACCACCCCCTGACTGCTGGGACAGATTTCAATATACAATCATACAGATAAAGTCAGGCAACAGCAATAATGATGACTTTCTAAATAAGGTGCAACACATTTCCCTTTAGGGATCATAAAAAAGCCTACAAAGCAAGAATTAACATCATTTAACTTTGGGCTATAAGAATATAAAAAAAAAATCTGAAATGTCCCATAAATGTGATAATAATCAGACTGACTTAAGAGGATATGGGGTATATCTTCACAGTGTGGGATGTATTCTGATGTTTTGTCCCTATATTCCATATATACCAACATATACAAATTCTGTAAACTAAAAGATAAAAAATGGAGTTGTATGGAGTCATCAAACCGATGTGTTTGTCTGAAACTTGTTCAGGAATGATGTTACCATCTGAAAAGAGAAGAAAAATTAGAAGGCGTATTAACACAGTTCTGCTTTTAATTGTGTGTGGGTATTGGTGCATGTAGTTCACAGAGGCAGGCTCCTCTCTAGTTTATTCATGGCTGAAGTCCATTAAAGTGGAGAATGAAAAGACGAATGCAGTAGTATTACCACAAATGATATAAAAAACAGCACATTTAAAGGAGAATCGAGGACATTTTTCATTCTTTCTTTCTTTTAGAAGGGAAACTATAGCAGTCCTGTTAACAGGAGTGAGACTTCCTGCTGCCTTAGTTATGTTGTGTCCATAACTCAAAGTAGCAGGGCAAAATTCAGAAATACAATTCCAGTGATAATTAGAGAAAGTTTCTGGATACACGAGGCATAAATACTTTCTAGGTATTTTTTGCCCCCTGCCATTTGATCATCAAGCCTCTCTCTATCAGGGTACATTTATTTCTTAGGGGTGGGAAGTCCTCGAAATCAGTAGGGCAACAGCCATCCAGAGAGGCCATCATTCAGGCAGGCTTCATTTTATGCTCTTTGCAGCACCCTTGCAATGACACACATTTTTTTGGGGGAGGGTCCTATCCTTGCCTGTGTATTGAGAGGACAGGCTATCCACATAACCACAGCCTCTCTCAATATCCTCACCTTGTGAGTTCATGGGGAACAATGACCAAGCTGTGGTTTGCCTTTAAGGTAAGCCAAACCTCCAGGTGAAGTGGCATACCACATGCAGCATGGAGCTCACCAGGCTCTTAATGTTGTTACAGCAATAGCCACGCTGCCTAGCCCCCACCCGGCCAAGGATGAACAAGCGAGCATGGGCTGCTCACTGCAATCCTCCCCCACCTGGCCTATTAGGCATATATGCTGCAAGTTGAAAACAGGTCTTTAACCCTGCGCATATTAGGTCTGTATTTTACAGGTTTTCTTGAGGTGATATAGGTAGTATGTTCATTTATATTTCTCTTTTTCTTGTACTTAACCATATTTGTTCCAGTATCTCACAGACTTTTTCACTTCTCTGGAAAGCCATCCATAAATACCACTCTTGACCTCTGTTTTGGGATGATAGTTGTTTCTTCCAATGGCAAGAAGGAGTTAGGGAGAAAATTGTTTCCTCACTGCTAGAAATATTATTCTTGGTAGAGTGTGAAATAGCATGGCTGAGAAATGCTCATAATGTAGATAATAGATTGTAAAGAACAGTGCAGTGAAAAAGACTGCATAGGGAGGGATGGTAAGCAGCCTGAGGTCTATGGGGATGTATTTGTTATCCCACAAGTGATGGTATTATCTCCTGCTGCTAGATTAATCCACGGTTATGGTTTTGGGTCAAAATCTCAAACAGAATTTTACCAGATTCATTTCCACAATGCATGCAAGCAGTCCAAAACAACATTTGAAAAAAAAAGCAATACTACAGAATGCAAGTGTTTTACATGGAATGAAGGCTTATTACTTCCCTGTATAGGGAGGGATTCACCCAAGATTCTTGCTTAATTACAACCACTGGTGGGGTCACTGCATATTAACTCATTACATCCGAGTGACACCTCCAGGTGCATCTGCAGTTAACTCCTACTAATGCCTTTAGGCATCAAATATTACTTGTTCATATTTGCATCAATAATTCCAAAACCATGTTATGTACAAGGTTTTTAAATATTTCATATTAAAACTTACACAATGGCAAACTCAACTGCATTAATATTTGTTCTCTGTCTAGTGCAGGTAAATAGTTATTAACAGTTGTTTTTTATGATATTAATTTATGCAGATATAATTTTCACATTTTTCTAAATAGCTCAACAACCAAGTAACACAGACAGAACTCCTTACCCTCATATGAAAGGTCTCAGCTAGATGAATAAAATGCTGCCAACAGTATGTGTGCAACTTGAGTGGCTGGAGGAATGTAATGTAATAATTACTCTCCTGCATTCAATAAACTCCGTGCAGGAATGGTGCTATTCCTGCACGGAGTGAATCATGTCCATTTACCCTTAGCTTTAACAGCAGCACACCTTGCATATTCATGAAGGTGCACTGTTGCTAAGGGTAAATGGACAGGAACACTACTGAGTGCAGGGGGCATGTTTAGGTAGTGCATGCACAACTAACACACCCCCTGCACTCAGAAAGTGCCGTACGGCACATTTTTAAATTATTTCAGTGTCTGCAGACACTGAAATGAAATACATGAGTATTTTAGTGTCCACAGACACTGAAATACATAGGGGTGCAAGAATGTAATGCAGGGGGTGTGTGACAGGTTCTGTAGCACACCTTCTGCATTGTAAAAGTGTCGTATGGCCATAGCCCTCAACCGTACAGGTTTCCACAGAATGCCCAGATGCCTGCCTTACATACCTCTCAACCTCCTAGAGCAAGAACGCTGTACAAAGCCATAAATATTGGGGGGACAAAGGCACAAAAATAGGGACACTTCATTAAATGTTGTACTTACAAACCCAGAAATCTGATAGAATAAATGGTTCACATTAGCACAGACTTCCTGAAGAGTATGAAGACTGAAACCCAAATGTCTTCCATTTTAAAGTGCTGTATGGACATAGCCCTCAACTGTAAAGGTTCCAGCTGAATGCCAAGATGCCTGCCTCACATACCTCTCAACATCCTAGAGCAAGGAAGCTGTGCAAAGCCATGAATAATTGGGGGACAAAGGTACAAAAATAGGGACACCTTTTAAATATTGTACTTACAAACCCAGAAAGCTGATAGAATAAAAGGTTTGCATTAGCATGGATTTACTGAAGAATATGAAGTCTGAAATCCAAATGTTTGTCAGTATGTTCTGACTTAAACCCCGAGAGATTTGCCAATGATTTGTTTGAAAACCACAGTCACACTTCCTAAGTTTGTAAGAGCAATAATAAAAATCTGTACCTATGTGTCCCTTTATAATTTCCCTAACTGTGACTGACAAGGCGTACAGATACATGTAAATAAAATGGGTTTATTATTATTTTGTTTTCCATTCTAAAGTATGTTTAAGCATAGCTGAGCAGGTGTGCACATTATGGCCCTCTGCTTAGCATTGCTTAAACAACCCAGAGGAGATAAATAAAAATACACAGCTAAGATCCTCATGCAGCGATAGCGTAGTGGTTAGAGACCCAGCTTTGCATGCAGGCATTCACAGTTTTAGTACCAAGACAGGCACTTCATTTTTACTTGGGAAAGCAGTGTTAAAATTATTATTTTAATTTTTAAATTAGGTAGTAATTGATATTTGTCGACCAGGGTAGTGTAGCTGGTCTAAAATATAAGCGTGAGTGCATATAACATGTGAAATCACCCATGTATACACAAGTGTCCTGTACAGTATAGTCACACCCATAATAATGTAATGAAATCACATTGAGGGACATCATGTAAAGTAAATCATATACACTTACTATTATGTCAGTAATGATTAATGAAGTCATTATCCTGATATTTTATTAAAATGAAAAGTGAGCAATGGGAATCAGTGCTCAGCTACGTTTAGTCAGTGGAAGCATTGCTTAAATGCGAATGCTAAGTAGCAGTCAGCACAGCTATATGGATTTGCACACTGCTAAGCAATGCTCAGCAATTACTCCTTTAAGCACTGTTCAACCCAGCTTAGCGGGTTTGCACATTACTAAGCTATGATCAGCATCTTCAAAATAGTCCAATGATGGCAAAAGGTGAGAATATGGCCTTATTTAAGCCATGCAGGCAGGAATATAGCCACAACCTGTTGTAGTTAGATCTCTGCAGGAACATGCCTGGTGTTGGAGAGGGAGCGAGCTTTCAGGCACAGTGCTAGGGTATCCTGGAGTCCAGGGTCATAGCTGGACTCCTCACAGAACACCATGATGACAGCCTGCTGCAGGGCCAGTACCAGGGCTGTCAGTACAAAGCGGAGGCCTGGGGCCATCTGGCACATGACCTCACCAGTTCCACTGGAACTCCCCTATCTGGTGAGCAGGTACAGCATCATTATGCTGACCTAAAGCATAGGAAGGGAGAGCCCTTGGACCAATGGATCCAAGATGCTCGGGACTGGCATAATCCAGCAGTTTGTAAGTATCTCAGCTATAGCTGTACCAAATTCTAGCCTGAGTATGTGATAGACAGGTATGCATGACATTTGTTTCTCACCTCTACAGCTGCAGAAGAGAGGGCTATGAATATTGAGGCCCATGCTGACAGAGTGACAAGGATGCATCGACAGGCTGGTGAGTACTCATCTACCTTTCAGTATAGTGAAATAAATAAGAAGGAGCAAATTGTTTACTGTGTTCTGTGTGTAACAATTAAAGAAATGTTTGCCAGACTAATAGTCATCTACAGCATATGCAGTAGTAGAGCACTGTGTCATATAACTACAATAAAAACCTAAACCACCAACTGTTGTGTTTATTCTGGTATGTTGTTGAAATAGAATGTGCACAGGTTCTGCACAGAAAATATGGCATTGACAGCATGAATTAACTGAGGTTATTCTGAGAAACAGCTAGTATGCAAAACGGTAGCTTGTGGGGCTGTAAATCAAGATATACATGAAATATGACATATGTTATGCACTAAGATCCAAACCCTGAATACTAATGTCAAATGTATTATAGTGTGTCCCCTGCTGCAGTGCCTCGTGTTAACCTTTGTTTCCCAGATCATATAATTTCAAAGGATTACTACACAGTACAGTAACTGTCATGCATGAATTTCGGGATTTCAAGGTCAGACTGTCTAACCCACAGAGTATTAGGCAGAAAACAATTGAACAAGAGACAGCAGTTCCCCAGTAGCCCAGTGTGCTGAAAAAATGGCCTTCTAGTTCATTTTATTACACCCAAACACGGTTTGAATTCAGAAAGTGGTACTGAGATATGTGCGTATATACACTCAAGATATCTGGAATATTTGTAGAAACAGTCAGATAGTGGTAATTAATATTTTCTCCACAGGTTTTTCAGGTAATGAAATGTTTGTAGTAGCTGTTGGAAGAGAAAACAATACACCATGTACAACTGTCCCACTGTCAAATCCCATGCCTGCAAATGACAGCAGGATAGGTACATACACTACACCCTCTTCCAGATACATGTCTCTCAAGTCTCACACTGTCACAGCTAGTGGTTACTGCTGGTAATCACCTTGGACACAGATAGGAATGCAGGTGAACTATACTAGAAGCAGACTCAGACAACAACATTGCAGGGTACCTCTTCTTTGTCAAGTATTTAATTCAGACATGTAAAAGCTCCCTCCAGTAAAGTAGCCACAGTTCACCCAGTCTGACCCGTACCATTACAGGATGGCAGTCTAACAGGTATATATGTGCCACAGAAGTAATGGGCCATAGGTAGATGTAAAATGAGGGCAGACTTGTAGAGCATTGAGCAGTACAATTGTGAAAAATAGAAGTTGATACAGTTGTTGATGGACTTTATATTCTCTCCCCTCATCTGTCATCTGAATCAATAATTATTATTCATATACTATGGGTATGTTGGTCTCAAAACCTACTAGTGGAACATGTGTTCCGTTATTGTTCATATATTTCATTGATTGAATATTAACATATATTGTTCCAATACTATTATTGTTGATCTGTTGCCATCAATGTAACTTGCATGCTGTTAAAATGCTTACTGTTGTTCCATTTATGCATGTGTTCTGTTTGCTATGCAATTGTGTCAGATCTGTTGGTTTGGGTTAATGGAAACATCCATGCATGCTGTTATAACTAATTTTGCAATATGTTGTTCATGACTAACCAATATATCTGGGAAAACCACAACACCATAGTACATTTGGAATGGCAGATCCTGGGGAATCCACCTGTCCCACCCCATTTGGCAATGGCACTGGGCCCCAACATGCTTGGAACATCCTCCTCCACTGGTCATACACCACCTTCAGGTGGAACCACCTCAGGGAATGGGGTCTGCTCCTCCTTGGGCATGGGTTTGGAGAGGAGCCTGTCAAACACAGTATGTTCTGGGGTATGGTGTGCAGCATCATCCGGTCCAAGTTGGGTGGTCAGCTGCTCCAGATGGAAGGTCACCTAGCATACCTTGAGAGGCAAGCTGCCCCTCTTGTCCAGCCCCCAGCACAGCCACCTTCGGGGCCATGAAGGTGCAGTGGTGACTGCCCATGGGTGGAAACCTATGTCCCACTGTATCCATTTGGGGGATCATGGGCTTCTTATTCCCAACCACCCGCCCTGTCCAAGTGGTTTACCCCCATGTGTCATATACCACTCCTGTCTGCTGTCTTGTGTATCTTGCTTGTCTGTAAATGCAACCTATCCTTCCCAACCTACCTCCCCGAACATACTTACAGTCCTTCCCCAACATCCCACTCTCACCTTAATAAAAAAAGGCATCTGACCCACAAATAAATTAATTGCCCCACAATAGCTCTACATTTTGCCCCCATGTACAGTGAAATTAATCAATCTACCCAGAAATTATTCTACTAATGTCTGTCACCAACACCCCTCCCTATGGGGTGTGAGGCTGTAAATTCCAAATTCTGCACATTATTCAAGCTGTTGCTGCAGAATAAATGTAGAGCTATGGACCTTTCCTACACCAATCCTGCACATCCCTAGCTGGTTTTCCTAATGATTTTCCCCCTGCTTGTCCCCATTTTAACACTTTTCTATCACCTTTTTTTTCTTTTCTTTTCTTTAATTAAAATTAGCATGGGTGTAAGCACTGCTAAGTGAAGCTAAGAGGGCTTAACCATCTGTTAGCATTGCTTAGCTCTGCACAAAACTGCGCAAACCCACTTGCAACTGCTTAAAAGTGCCTTAATCACTCTGTGTCCATCAGCCCATGTTCTGCCCATCAACAAACTAACCAGCTCTGCTAAATCTCTAACCTGGGATGCTATGCACCACAATCACAGCAACATACCTCTACACCATCTGAGCTGCAGGAATTTGCAATGTTTTCACAAGCATATCATGCACTACAGTCATTTAACATAAGGGAAACAATTGTGATTGCACATACCAATTTCACGTGGAATGGATTATATGTGGTTACAGGGTAGGGTGAAGAAAATATAATTAACACCTTCAAATACCAATACATATGCTGTACATTTCTAATAGCTGCAGATATATACACACTACAGTTCTACCTATGGTTTCCTATGTGATAACTACTTCAAGTTGGTGATAGGAATGTTACTGCTACATCAATATACATTTCTATTTTTATTCATACACGTTCATATCTGGCTCTGTTCAGCTACATCATCCTGCTACATTTGCTTTATATAGCTATAGACAACTGTGGATGTTTGGTATTTCAGACAATCGTACTATCTGCATATTGCAGACTGATTTCAACATATCCAGATTTTAGGTACACATTCCAGCTGCAGGGACATTTTGAACACATTTCGCACTTTGGTTCTGCTTGTCACATTTATTTCATTCTGTACTGACTGCAGTATACTTTATTCAGGGGTTATTACTAATTTATTGGTGGATTCATAACTCTTTCTCACACTCTCTCACTTGTTTTATTTTTACAATTCAGGATGGTACTTACTTCTAGTTTTACCTGTAGTTATTACAATCCTTTCCAACAGTCTCACTTCTGTCATGTTTCAGTATTTCAACAGGGATATATTTCACACATGTGATTTGCTCATCTTCTGCAGCTGTACTTTTTAGCCTGCTGCAGGTTGTGTACTATTATATTACAGGTGGGGCATCTTTATTTCAGACTTTATTTCAGACATTTTCATTTTTCTGTTTGGATTACAGACTGCAACACACTTTTGTAATCAAGCAATACTTGCAAACATTCTTACACTGTTACTTGCACATTTTATTACTTAGTGACTACACTGCACTCTTTTGCTAACTGTCATACTTTTATATTTATTTACAGTTACAGGGAGAGGATTACTGACCTGCCTGGTGGCGCAACCGCACCAGCCTATCGCCATAGGCTCTGCGGTTCGCAGAACGGACACCTGCAGCTGTAATATAATTAAGGTAATATTGGAATACACATCTCCATAATATCAGCTAGGTTAATTTCTTACATACATAATTAGATGTAACTTACTCAGTAGTGGGGCGTTGGGCATTTGCCAGACCTCCTGGATCCAAAGGTTCAGTTGGTCCTACTTATGTCTCTTCAGGTCCGCATGGTGGTGACGGACCTGCTCACCAGTCCTTGGAATCCCTGTGGCACTGGTGACATCATGAGCCAACCGGTCCCATGCCTCAGCCCTATATGCTCCCCACAGGACCTGGCCCTGCATGAGTTGGGCCTCATGATTGTGGACAAGGAGCCAGATCATATATCTGGACTCCTCAACTCCCCACCTCTGTGCTCGGAAACAACTACCCTCACCTACTCCTGACATTCTGGCTGCAAGTTAGTTCTACAATCAGTTATGCTGTGTATTCCCACCTATGGGGCTAATATATGCCGTTTTTCCCGCACTTATCTGTGACTGGCCATTTTGGAATTGTATCAGCTTCACAAAACCTGCTTTGTCATGCTCCTCTTTCTATTCATTCCTATATATGTGCTATTATTGCATTTCTAAGTACAGCTGTCATGGCTTAGTGGTTCAGTACCTTGACTATGGTGCATGGTATCCTGGGTTTGAAGCTGGCCACTGCTTTTTATGACTGTCTATACAGGCTAGGGGGTGTGTCTGTGTAAAGACAGTTTTTTAAAAAGCTTGCTCAATGTTGCCCGTCGGTTAGCTTGTTGGCACGGTACGCAGCTCCGCGCAAACGGGTTACACTGGTTTACGCCTCATTTGGCTGTCAGCACGCATATTACGCTCAGCTCAGCTAGGGGCACGCAGTTTCAGTGTGTTAAACCACTGCTCACCTTCGGGCACTCATTTTGCACCTGTTAAACCGCTGCTCACCTTCGGGTACTCATTTTGCACCTGTTAAACCACTGCTCACCTTCAGGCACTTATTTTACACCTGTTAAACCACGGCTCACCTACGGGCAGATGCACTCAACTTGTTAAACTGTAGCTCAGCTATAGGCACATCTGGCATCTTTTATTATTTTATCTCACATTTCTTCAAAATAAATGGCCCATTTCATTACATTTTACATAAAATATAATTTTATATGTGTACATATATGTCAGGGACTTGTTTCCTGCTTATTTCACTAAGAATAAAAGTTGAGGTTGTGAGGGCTCGAACCATAACTGCCTGCTCTTTAGCCAACATCTCTACCTCTACGCTATTGCTTTTTGGTTTACTTTGCATAGTTAGTTCTTATATGCTTTTCCACTTATTGCTAACTGTGGCTGAGCTACGGGCACGCCCGCGCAAACAAGCGCACTCACGGGCAAACATCTTTACAATTTAAAAAAATATAACATGTTCATTTATATCATTTTATGTTCATAGTCTGTGGGAGCATGTGTTGTGTTGTGTTTATTCACATTTCCGTGTACTCTGTCGTGGGGGTTTACTTTAGGCACTTTTACTCTTCTGGGGGCGTGTCCGCTTGCAGGGCTCGGCCTATGGACACGCCCCCTACTGTCTTCCACGGACCGTGTAAGCCTTAGGTGTGATTCAGCATGCACTCATGCATATGCATGACATGCTGACGTCACACCGTTTAACTGCAGCCTCCGTGTAAGCCTTGTAACTCTTACATGGAGGCTTCGTGAATCCTGCCCAAAGATACTATATGATTTGTAAAGGAAATAAACTAAGGCTGAGACAAGAGATAACAATACAAACAAGATAAAGAAGAAAGGCAGAAAGAAAGCAATACCACCAAAATAGAATAAAGAAAATAATGTCAAAGTGAAATTTACCCAGACCATCAAGTGAATTACTTAGAAACATATACAGAGGTCAGAGCTGGGAGATCAGAAACAGATGGTAGAATAACTCTAAAACATTTACCTTTGTAGAGTGCTTTTTGATTGTTTTTCAACTTATCTTGGAGCAACAATAAATTTAATTCATTCTTAAGTGTAGCTGATAGCAGATTCCAATTTGGAAGGATAAATGAAATCTTCAAAAGGCAAAAGCATGCTGTTTATTTAATCTTAGCAAGTAGCTACAACTTTTAAAAGTCCATCAATGAGGAAGGACAATATTCCATCTTAAGGAGTTCCAGTAGTAAGTGTACCAAAAATCAGAATCCATTTTACCTTCTGGAGACACAGACAGCGATGCATGTATTGCAACATATGGTGTATGCGTTTCAGAGATTAACAAAGCAAGCAGGTAGAACCAACAGCTGAACGTGCCATAATAATCCAAATCACACCAAACAAAATAAATCAAGGCACAAACGTCCACTCGATAAAGATTTATTGTAAAGCTTTCAAGTTAACACTCTTTTTCAATAAAAAAAAAAGAAATTGAAAAAGAGTGTTGACTCGAAAGCTTTACAATAAATCTTTATCAACTAGATGTCCGTGCCTTGATTTATTTTGTTTAGTGTTTCAGAAATTAAAGTATGTACATAAGGAATTTCTTTGTTACCTTTTCAAACCAGTTTGCTGTTGCTGTTGTTGTTGAAAATGTTTATTTTGTTGCTGCCATGAAAAATATCCTATATTTAAGGTTTTTGAATTATTAGCAGTGTCTGATGTCTGCCCTTGACATAACAACTTCAATAAAAGACCTCATTTGTTGTTTTCAGATTTGGATTATCTGAAGGATAATGCATTTCAGATCATCTTTAATCAGATTTCATCCATTGTCAGTTGGATTAATTCAGGTGTTCAACAGTCTTTGGTCCTAACATATCTTTGTATTCACGGCTTACTAGTGATCTCTCCACACACCAAACAATCTGAATATCACCCTATAATTACATAAACAACTGTGCTTTATGTATCTCATGGTCATGGAGCCTTATTCATTTAAAACTTCATCCAAAAATTTTATCATATCATCTGGCAGTACTTCCAGACTTAAAAAATCTGGTTGCAAACCAAAGGAAGGTATACTTTGTCTTATCTGACACCTCCAGTGAGCTAGCAAATGTCTATTCCCTTAATAACAACATTAATATTATGTATAGCTACGTAACGTTGAACCCCTAAGTATTTGGCTGCTACTTAGTTTTCCACTGAGCTCATCAGGAACTGGATTATCTCTAGAGTCTAGGTGAAATTAAAAAAGAAATGACTATAGAATCTCACGATCATGGTTAAGGTTAGCATAAGTAAAAACCTACTATTTCATGAGCCTGAATCTACTTTTTCTTCTTTGGTTAGGGGTGCTTAGTCCAACTTTAAACTGAGTACAAATTTCATATGTTTATATAAAATCTGAAGACTCATCTCCATTTGTGTAGTTATATAAAACATTACTGCATATCCTTAGCCAGTGCTAAACAGTTGTCTATGTCATGTTAGACAATCTCCTGCACAACTTTATCTTCACTTCCATCTGTTGACTCTTATCTAATAAGCCTACCAACACTTTAGCTCTCACTCCTTTCTAGAGGGATGCTGCTGATTCCATATGTCACCATTCTAAAAAGCAAATTTTTTCATCAACAGAACCAAACAAGTCTTGTTTTTAAACTATGTCCTGCAATATAGTACATCTTTAGAATAGACTATGCCATTGTTTATCATTTGTTTAGCAGGTAAATGGGCTAGTCAAAGAACAGCTCACAGCCACAACAAAGACCAGGAGATACAAATAAGTATCCTTATTGGTCTGATTCAGATAGTCAACGCATAACAAATTGGCACACAAAAAAACTGTAAAGTTCAAAACTTGCTGAAAGCAGATTAGATTATACTGAACTTTTTCAACTTGCAACTGTAGCTATTTTCGCATGTGGTTTTCACTGTTAACCTTTTAGTATGAGTTAACATGATACTATATTGTACTTAGTATAATGCATCAAGATATACGTTTTACATATATTTCAGTTAGACCAGTGGCAAACCATGTGATAAAAATGGATAAAATTTCAAATGAACCAGTAATTATAAGCACAACAGGTGAATATTCACAGTAGTAGCTACTGAGCTATGGGGTGTAGTTCTGTGGAGCACTTTGGGATGAAACTGATTGCGAGTAGTAGTGGATTATGGTGCTTTTCAGCAGATGATGAAAGATAACAGGGCTGACATCTTTCCGATAAGAAGGCAGACAATTTCATAGGTTGGAGCTAACCCGGTGAAGGCAGTCTTTCATGGTACTGTCATACTATGTACATTTAATCTGTACAGTATTAGTGTTAGCATCTGGGAACTTTACTGTAATATTGTATGGTGCTGTAATAGCTGGCCTCAACCTTATTTAGTGTGAAACAATGTTAGTATAGCTTTCCTGTAACAGTCAGTGTTGTGGAATGTTAAACATATCTGCATATAACATTATTTAGTATAGTTGCATGCAAAATTATTAAGTGCAGAGTTAGAATAGCTTACATACAGCATTATTTAAAACAGTAGCCTGCATATGCCATCATTTACTGTAGTACATTGTTATAATAGCCTGCATATGGCATTATTTATCATAATATAGTGTTAGATCAGTCTGCGTGTAGCATTAATTATTATAGTATAGCATTAAATTAGCCTGCATGTATTATTATTTACTAGAGTATAGAGTTAAATTAGCCTGCAATGTAACATTATTTACTATAGTGTAGTGATAGAATCATATGCCTGCACATAGCATTAATTACAATAGAGCAGGGATAGAATAAACCTGCATGTAACATTATTTACTGTTACATTAGCCTGAATGTAGTATTGTTTACTATAGTATAGTGTTAAATTATCCTGCATGTGGCATAATTTACTATAGTAAAATGTTAGAGTAGCCTTATTTTAACTTTTTGTAGTACTGAATGCTATTAGAGTATTGTACCTGTGACATTCCCCCGGATTCACTAATCTTCCGTGCACGACTAGCTTAGTCCTGCATGAAAGCTCCCATTTAGGAGCAGGACAGCAGCACCCCATGCATAGTAATGAAGGTACGCTGCCCAAGCTCCTAGGCTTACACGAAGTGTGTACAAGTAAAGGGGGCATGTCTGAGAGCAGGGCTCTCAGAATAAACATGCCCCTGTAATGTAGAACAGCAGAAAGTGGTAAAAAATGAGTGAGATTGCTCATAGGTGTCCGCATATCCCCACCAACAGTTCCCCATGTGTACAACAGCAACAGTACATAAAAAGTAAATGAAGAAACCCTTGTATTTTTTTTTTATAACTCTGAGTACAACTAACTGTAGGTGCGTGGGTGTGGCCATCACTTAGCTATGGTTAAAGCAGCTTAAAAGGCTGAAGAGAATAACAAGGAAGATATATGCAAATGAAGCAGCACGGCAATAGTGTAGTGGGCAGAGCATCTGCCTAATGAGCAGGCATTCCTGGTTCATGTCCCACTGCAGTGCAGTCTATTTTACATGGCAAAGCACATTATAACCAATATTTTTGTTGCAAAACCCACTAAATAAAAACATATTTATGAACTAGAGTACTGCAGGAAATGCACATGTGAAGTATCAGTGTCATAATGAATAAGGCACTAGTAAGCAGGTTTAAGCACAACTAAGCAGTAGTAAGCATATGTAAGCACTAGTAAGTATGTTTATGTACATTTGCACTGGCTGGTAAGCACTACCTACACAGATTAAGCAATGTGGAAGCTAACTGAGTATAAGAAACTGTAACCGAAGTTAGCAGTGCTTACCGCCGTGCAAACACGCGCACACACGTTTACAACTGCTTTAAAGTGCCTTAATCACTCTGTATCCAATGGCCCATGTTCTGCCCAGCAACAAAATAAACAACCTCTGCAAGGCTTAAACCAAGGATCCTGTACACTACAGTTACAGTAGTTAACCACTAAGCCATCATAGCAGTATATAACACTGAGGTTTCAACAAACAAATCCTCACCATAGGAAAATCAAACTGAACATGTGAAATGAATCTATGTACAGTGTGATGTTGTATAACCTGCTACATAACATAAATATGTGAACTGGAGTACTGCAGTAAGGCCAGATGTGAGATGTTATTGTAATAAAGTGTTGAAGTCTCCAGGACCTCATACAGTGTATGTACACATGAATCACAGATACCAGACACAGATATAACATGTAACAAATAAATCAATGTCAAAAGGAAAATATAATGCTAATTGAATATTAAGCAATGCTAAGCATTGTACAGCTCAGCTTACATGGTGTAAGCAATGTGTAGGCCAGGTAACTCAATCTGCCCAGTGGTATACCCCTTTAAGCAATGCCAACATTAGGTAAGTAGGCATGCCCATAGCTTAGCCTTTTCAAAACCGTCCAGTCATGGAAAAGTGCAGGAAATTGGGGTATTTAAACACCATAGGAGCAAATAATTTCCATAACTGGTTGCAGCTCCCTACTGTAGGCAGAATGGCTGGAGTTGGGGAAGGCACTCGATTTAGAGCGCAGAGCTGGGGCACACAGGAGTCCAGATTCATGGTATGGCTCCTGGTAAAACACCATGAGGAGAGACTACTGCAGGGCCAGTACTAGGGCTCTCAGTATAAAGTGGAGGCCTGGGACAGTCTCGCCTGTGACCTCACCAGTGCTGCTGGTATCTCCCGGACTGGTGAGCAGGTCAGACATCACCATGCTGACCTGAAGCGGCAGAGGGGTGATCTCTTGGAGCATTGGATCCAAGAATCAAGGCAGATGGCCGATGCCCCAGCACTTAGTACCCATTCTGCTATGTAGATAATTATTGCCTAGCTTGTGTATACTATGGATAGGTAATGGCTAAATATCACTGTATTTCTCTGACAGCTGCAGATGAGCAGGCTACAAACAACAAGCTCATGCTGCTAGGCTGCAAAGGCTGCATCGCGAGGCAGGTTAGTAATAATCCTGCATGCACTGTCATAAGAAATAAATATAACAGTTCTAGAAAGTGTTGTACCAGTATAAACATGTATTGTGTATGGGATGTACTGAATAAACCAGACAATATGGCAGGAAGACTGTCATATAGGTTCTGTGGAAATAAAGGTGTAATATCTTGTGAATAAAAGTATAACCCCTGGAGTGCTCGTATACATTCTGCTTTCATATGTTGTTGTAGTGTTGCATTCTTTAAATAGAACTGTTGTATTAAGCAGTGTTACTCACACTGTTGAATGCAGTTAAAATGTGTAGGAAGTTCAGTATAACATTGTTGGAAGTCCCAAGAGGTCAGTCATATAGAACAACGGAGGGAGTTAGATAGAAACCATTGGGATGCTTCACACCAATTCCCTGATAACACAGTCTACTGTGATGTCAACTGTAATATTTTACCACACACAGCAGGAGTTTGAATCCCAGGAGTAGCAGTAAGTTGCATGCATAATCATACCCAACAACTGCACAGAGTTTTTGAGAATGTTCAGACAGAAAGCTGTATGCATAGTTAGACCCAACAACTGTACAGACTTTGCTAGAATGTTCAGATAGTACCCTGTAAGCATAATCATAACCATCAACTGTACAGACTGTGGCAGAATGTTCAGGTAATAGGCTGTATGCTTAGTCATACCCCTCAACTGTTCTGATCTGTCCAGCATGTCCAGATAAATGGCCCAAATCTTCTGCCTGGTAACCTGTTCCCCTGACAAATCAGTGTGATTATCCAAGAAATGTAGGCAACTTATACTGACATATAATGGATAGTCAGACCTGAACATAAAAAGAGAATGTATATGAAAACAAACCTGTCATTGTAGCATCCCACCCAAAGTGTATGACAGTTATTCCAAAATATGTCACATTAACACCTGCATCCTGTCAAGCCTTAACCAGAGTGTGTGCAATAATGAATTGTTAGGTAAGTGTATAACATCAACATGAAATTATGTGTAGTATTTGTCAGGTAGTGTTAACAAATTTTTCTCCACAGCTATAACAGATAAGAGGTGTAGACTGTAGTTACAACACAGTTCACTCATATACTTGTCTGCAAGCATGGAATCTGGGAGTATGTGTAGAATCTATAATGTAGTGTTAAAGATTTTCCCCACAGCTATAACAGGTAAGAGGTGTAGACTGTAGTTACAACACAGTTCACTCATATACTTGTCTACAAGTATGGAATCTGGGAGTATGTGTAGAATCTATCAGGTAGTGTTAACAAAAATTTTCCCCACAGCTATAACAGGTAAGAGGTGTAGACTGTAGGTACAACACAGTTCACTTACATACTTGTCTACAAGCAAGGAATCTGGGAGTATGTGTAGAACTTGTCAGGTAGTGTTAAGAATGATTTCATCAACAGCTATAACAGGTAAGAGGTGTAGACTATACGTAAGACACAGTCCATGTAGATACTAATCTACAAGTATACCATTGTACAAAGTAAGGACATTGGTTAGTGCAATAATACATGTAAGGGGCAGATCACTGCAGTGACTAAGAAAGTTGTGAAACTACAGGGATATATTAATTGTTAATTGACCTCTCTCTCTCACCCCCAACATATGTGCTACAATAACCTAATTATACATCTCAATGGGTACGTGTACACTCCAAACATTTGTTGGGACATATGTCCTATTGGTTTATAAATATTCACATTTGGTTC